>NC_050578.1:151557391-151779891 GCF_011100635.1 Trichosurus vulpecula
CATCTTGGGGAGGGAGGGGGGAGGGAGGGAAGAAAATCTGGAACTCAAAATTATGTAGAACTGAGTGTTGCAAACTAAAAATAAAAAAAATTAAAAAAAATTAGAATGGAGCACATTCTAATGACTAATTCTAATGACTTCATCAGAAATCAAGAAATAATGAAACAAAAGCAAAAGCAAAGGAATGAAAAAATACAATGTGATATGTCTCCTTGGAAAAAACAACTGACTTGGAAAATAAATCCATGAGAGATAATTTAAAAATTATTAGACTACATGAAAACCATGATCAAAATACAGCCTAAATAACAACTTTCAAGAAATTATCAAGGAAATCTGTCCTCATATTCTAGAACAAGAAGGTAAAATGGAAATTGTAAGAATCCACCAATCACCTCCTGAAAGAGATCCCAAAATGAAAGTCCCAGGGATACTATAGCCAAATTCCAGAGTTTCCAGGTCAAGGAGAAAACAGCAAGAAAGAAACTATTCAAATATGGTGGAGCCATAGTCAGGATAACACAAGATTTAGGAGCTCCTTCATTAAAGGATTGAAGGGCTCTGATTAAGGATGATGTTCTAGAGGGCAAAGGAGCAAGAATTACAACCAAGAATCACCTACCCAGAAAAACTAAGTACAATCCTTCAGTTGAAAAAAATGAGTATTCAATGAGATAGAGGACTTGGGGAAAAGGGGTAGGTGAGGGGGAGTGAGTGAAAACTGCTCTCATCAGAATTGGCTTGAAGAGGGAATATCATACACACTCAAATGGTAATAGAAATCTATCTTACCTTACAGGAAAGTGGGAGAGGAAAGGGATAAGAGAAGGGAGGGGGGTGATAGAAAGGAGGGCAGATTGTGGGAAGGTGTAGTTGGAAGCAAAACACTTTTGAGGAGGGACAAGGTGAAAGGAGAGAGAATAGAATAAATGCAGGGTGTAGAATAGAAGGAAATACAGTTAGCAATAGTAACTGGGAAAAAAAATTAAGCAAGTTTCTCTGATAGAGGTGTCATAGAGAACTGAGTCAAATTTGTATAAAAAAGAGCCATTCCACAATTGATAAATGATCAAAAGATATGATCAATTTTCAGATGAAGTAATCAAAGCTATGTATAGGAATATGAAAAATACTCTAACTATTAATTGGAGACATGCAAATTAAAACAATTCTGAAGTAGTACCTCATAGCTAGTATATTGGATAATGGGACCAAAAAGGTAAATGACAAATGTTGGTGATGTGGGACAAATGAGACTTGAATGCACTGTTAGTGGAGGTGTGAATTAATTCAACCATTCTGTAGAGCAATTTGAAACTATGCCCAAAGAGCTATAAAGCTATGTATACCCTTTGATTTAGCAATACCAATACTATGCCTGTATCCCAAAAGAGATTAAAAAATAGGAAAAGGATCTATATGTACAAAATAGCAGCTCTTTTCTGAGTGTAAAGAATTAGAATTTGAGGGGAAGCCCATCATTTGAGGAATGGCTGCACAAGTTGTGGTATATGATTATGATGGAATACTATTGTACTATAAGAAATAATGAGCGGGATGCTCTCAGAAAATCCAGGAAAGATTTCCATGAGCTGATGCAAAGTGAAATATACTGTGTGCAAAGTAACAGCAATATTGTAAGATGATCAGCTGTGAATGACTTAGCTATTCTCAGCAATACAATAATTGAACAGATCTTTGAAGGAGTTACAGTGAAAAATGCTATCCATCCCCAGAGAAAGAACTGTTGGGGTCTGAATACAGATTGAAGCATATTTTTTAACTTTCTATTTCTTGAGTTTTTTCTTATGTTTTCTTTCACAACATTACTACATGAATATGTTTTGCATTACTCCATGTATATAACTTATATGGAATTGCTTGCCTTTTTGGTGAGGGGGGTAATTTGGAATTCAAATCTTTAAAAATTAATGTTTAGTTATTTTTACATGTAACTGGGAAAAAGGGAAATACTAAATAAAAGCTTGAAATTAAAACAAAATCAAAGTTCATGAAGCAAAACAAAAAATAATCATCTCTGATAAAGAAAATATTAATTGTAAGAGTGATGAGGATATTTCTTTCTTTCATTTGCTTTTCAGTTTTTCATAGAAAGGGAGTAAAGCAGAAGAGATACATAGAAAGATTGATAAACAAGTCTCATCTTGTAATAGATTTCATCTTAAATAGTTTTGGAAAAACACACTTCAATTAAGACACTGTTGTATATAAGTATTCATTTATTTTAAATGTAATCTACAACTTACTTGTCTTCTTTTATTTGATTTAATGCGGTAAAGTTCTTTTAAATACAGGAGTAATTTTTGGCAAGCCTTTTTCTAAGAACTGAGCTATTGCATACTACAAATGATGAGTTAATGAAGTCTTTCAATGCAGATTGGAATGAGAATTTAGTAGCCTTCTTCTACCTCTTAAATTCATTTTTAAATGAAAGCACCAGTTGAAATTCATGACACCCATAAACACATTGTGCTAAAGTGTCTGTTGTCAAACTTCTTTTTTTGACATATTGACAATTTTCATCAAAGGAACTAAAACCAAATTCAAAAGGGAACATTAAAGCCACATATTTAAATATTCTGTCCACCCCACCCCCACCCCCATATACACACACTTCAAAGTTCTCTTGATTTATACATGTCATTCAATGACACAAGGGAATGGATTTGTTGGGGACAAATTTGAGCAGTTACTGAAAAAAAAACTTTTACCAGCTAAAGCCTCTTAACAAAAACCTATGAGACAGCAAAGTACAACATTTTATTTAGCCAAATCTCCCAAAATAACAAAATAAAATTTATATCCTATTTGACCCCATCTAGATAAGATCAGAGATGAAAGTGCTATCATATAATCTGAAAGATGATAAATTGAGGCTTTTAGATTGGGACTAGGAGTTAATGTCAGAGAAATTACCCAATTTAAGTAAATTTAATGCTTGCTATAAACTACCCTTCAATAGCAATGCTGCCCTTGGCTGCTAGTCACTTTAAACTTTTATTCCACCATATTTGCTTTTTTAGAAATAATGATTAAATAAATGAAGTCAAAATTGGTTTTTATCTATCTTACTTCTATGCATATTTAACAGGGTCAGTTTTTAACATTTACATTTGGGTTTACAATTTTTGTTTTTCTCTTTGAATTTCTTTCCTTAACTTTTAACTATTGAGAATTGAACACTATCAAAACAGACAGCAGAGCCCAACTCTGTTTGTGAGTTTCCTTATATCCTTGCACCCCTTTCTAGTTGAAGCCTGGATTTCAGAACTCCAAATTGGCTTATAGTTTAATATTCTCAGTCATCTGACCTTTGAACTACCTGAAATAGTCAAGATATTACAAGGGAGGCTTATAAAGAATATGTCAGCCAATTTTTGACATATAGAATGGTAGGGACCTACAGTACAAGCATGTCTCAGCAGTCCTCGAAAGGTTAATGGAACTGGGATTTGGGTAGACATGACTGATTTTCCTCATGTAGTTGGAAGGGAAGAAAAAAAGGAAGCTGATTTGGACAAAGACCTTTAAGGCCTTGCACATCTGCATCTTCCTATCTTAAGGGCAGCAAAGTACAAGGATCTCTCTTAACCTAAATCACTCTAATCTCTTAGAAGAATCCACAGCTTGTCAGAGAAAACATTTCTCTAGTCTACGAATAAGTGAACGGACTGGATAAAATAGCCATTGGGAAACAGAGCAAAAAGCAAGCACAGTGAATCAAACATGCTGTAGGAGCACTTGTCTTGTTAAGGTTAAGTCAGTATTTTCCTGATACAGTACCTCAATATCGGGGGAGGGGAGAATATATTCAGGCTCTTTCATATTATATAAGGATGAAGTGTACTTTATTCCAAACTACTGGCATTTCTCCACACAAAAATGTGTAACTTTCCTTAAGTTGGCAACATGATACCTGTCTGTATGATTGTTGAAAGCATCTCTTAGTTGCCCCATCCTTCCACCAGTACCTTCTCCCACCCCACCCTCCAAGAGACCAAAAGTAGCACCAATAAAAAAATAAGTCTTTTTATTGTGTCTTATGTGCTAAGGAATCATTGTTGCTGTTGTTTTAATTTTCTTATAAGATTTTCTTATAAGATGTTTCACTTTCTCTTCTATTTTTTCATTATTCATGTTTTGTTTAATTATTTTTTGATCTCTTATAATTTAAGTGGCTTCACTTTGCCCAATTCTAATTTTTGAGGTGTCATTTTCCTCCTTGAGATTCTGGATCTCCTTTTATAATTGGTTGATTTTCCTTTCATAGCCTTCTTGTTTTTCTTGGATTATTTTTATTATTATTATTATTATTATTATTATTATTATTATTAGTTTTTCCTCCATCTCTGCCATTTGATCTTTAAAGTCTTTTTTAAGATCTATAAATTCATTTTGGGTAAGTGACCATTTGACATCATTTTTTGGTTTTTTTTTTTACTTTAATATCCTCCTCTGAAGATGAACCCCAGTCATCTTTATTCCTATAATAGGTTTCTATGGTTGGATTCTTTCTCCTTTGCTTGTGCATTTTTTTGGTGGTAATAACTTGATTTTTGTAATCACCTCTAGCCCTGGGGTATTGGAACTGGTGCCTCTTGCCCCAAATCTTCAGTTCTCCCCTCTAGCCTGGAACCAAAGCCAAATCTCCAACCTTCTGTCAGTGCCCACAGCCAAGGGCTTTCTGCCACACAGCTTCTGCACTCACCAGGCACGTGCTGTTTCCTTCTCAGCCCCACCACTCTTCACAGCACAGCTGTGTCTGGCATTCCTCATCAGCAGAAGTTCCCACAATCTTCCTGGGCAAAAATGCACAACTCCCCTCACTATCCCAAGGTCAAAAGTTCCAGTTGCTGGGGCTGAGGCAGCCTCTCAAACCACCTAACCCCAGGGCCTGCTGCTAGATGTTTAAGCAGCTACCCCACTTGTTGTTAAAATGGAATCTAGCCTGGAGGTGTTTATTACTCGCTGGGACCAAACCTGTTCTTGGGGTTTTTCTTCAGATCTTCTCAAACTGTCCTAGGAAGATCCAGGTCATGCCCCTATTTTTCTTTGTCTCCACCTACACTTTGTTCACCCTAAGGTGCTATTTTAACTATTTTTTGGGGAAAATCTTGAGAGCTTGGAATTTTCTGACCTACTCTGCCATGTTCCCAGAATCTTCTCCTCTGCCCCCTTCCTTCTTTCACTCTGCTGTAATCAGTCTTTGCTCCCCTTCTCGTGCTGTACTTTACCCTATTCTGCCTCCCCTTGCCATGTCTCCCAATACAAACTTTTTTCCACTCCTTACATAATTAATTATTTTATCATCACATCAAATTCAACTTATGCCCACACCCTTTTAAATGATGTGATGAAGATATATTTCTGAAGAGTTGCAAGTATCATTTTCCCCATGTAGGCATATAAACAATTTAACCTTATTGAATAATAGTTTTTTTCCCATTTCTTATTTACCTTTTTTGTGCTTCTCCTGAGTCTTCTATTTGAAGATCAAATTTTTTGTTCAGCTCCTTTTTTTTTGATTTGTTTTCATCAGGAATGAATGAAAGTCCTTCATTTCACTGTATGTCCATCTTCCCCCTGAAAGATTATGCTCAGTTAAAGTGAACAGTTGATTCCTGGTTATAATTTAAGCTCCTTTACCTTCCCAAATATCATATTCCAGACTCTCAGGTCCTTTAACATGGAAACTGATAAATCCTGCATAATCCTCACTGTGGTTCCATGACATTTAAATTGTTTCTTTCTGGCTGCTCCAGTATTTTCTCCTTAAACTGATAATTCTCAAGTTTAGCCACAATATTCTTTGGAGTCCACACTTTGGTGTCTCTTTCAGAAAGTGAACCTGGATTCTTTCAATTATTATTTTACTTTTTGGTTCTAGTATATCAGGGCAATTTTCCTTGACAATATTTTAGATGATGTCCAGGCTCCTTTTTTTGGTCATGGCTTTTAGGTAGTCCAATATTTCTTAAATAATCTCTCTTGGATCTATTTTCCAGGTTGTTGTTTTTTTTTTCCAATGAGGTATTTTACATTTTCTTCTATTTTTTCATTCTTTTGATTTTGTTCAACTGATTCATAATGTCTTATCAAGTCATTAGCTTCCACTTACCCAATTCTTATTTTTAAGGAATTCTTTTCATCAGTTAGCTTTTGTATCCTCTTTTCCAATTGTCCAGTTCTACTTTTTAAGGAGTTGTTTTCTTCAGTCATTTTTTGTCCTTCCTTTCCCAAGCAATTGATTGTCTTTTGCATACCTTTCATTACTTTTCATACTTTTTCTTCCACCTCTCTTATTTGACTTTTAAAATCCTTCTGAAGCTCTTCCAAGAAGGCTTTTTAGTCTTGAGAATGATTCATATTCCTCTTCGGGGTTTCAGATATAGGTATATTGACAATGTCATCCTTTTCTGGGTTTGTGGTTTGATCTTCCTGTCACAATAAATTCTCTCTCTTATCAAAGTTGGGTTTTTTTGCTTTTTGCTCATGACATTTGCTGATTTCCTAGCTTTTAAAGTTGAACTCTCCTGCTAGAGCACAGGGGGCACTGCACCAAGCTTCTTGTGCTTTTGGCTAGGTGCCTGGTCATTAACTTTGTGCTTTGGGGCCTCAGGTGATCATAGCTGGAGGCTGTAGGGTCTGGCAACTTACCTTCTCCTAAGGTAGGTTCCTAGTGGTGGTATCTTGCATGTGTTGAGGCCAGATGAAGATTTTTCCACATTTCCCTTGGGCTACCCTGAAGCATGTGGATGTCTGGCCCCTGGAGGAAGCCTGTTTGCTCTGGGCTACACTAAAGCATGTGGTGGTTCTCTAAGCGGTAGTCTGCAGGTTCCCCTGGTTGTGCTAAGGCATATGGTGGGTCCTGGTGTTGAGGTTTGCCTGCTCAACCACACTAGAGCTTGGGATCTCCCACTTGTTCATTGCGGTGGAGACTGCCACCACCTTGCTGGGATGCCTCCCACCCCAGATTGCAGTCCCCTTTTTGCCAGTCTTCCAAATTTCCTGAACCAAGAGACTGGTGCACCCAACCTTTCTGCTGTCTCCACTGTTCTAGGGTCTGTTCTGGGGAACTATTTTATGGTTGTATGGGAGTAAGAATGGGAGAGAAATAGTGGTGTACTGCTTTCTCTGCCATCTTGGTTCCTGAAGAATATTTTGTACAAGAGACACACTTGGGACCAAAAGACATGCACAGAGTTGAAATGAAGATCTGTAGCAGAGTCTATTATGCTTCAGTTGAAGTGAAGAGGGAAGGAGTGACAATCATAATCTCAGACAAACCAAAATCAAAAATAGACCAAATTGAAAGAGATAATCAAAGAGCATACATTTTGCCAAAAAGTTGTTGTTTTTTGTTTGTCCATTCTGAAAGAGGACCAAAGACATCAGGAAGGTGATGTCTTCACTTGCAAGTGAATTCGATTTAAATGAGGCAGAGCTGTGCAAAGTCATCAGCTTCACTCTCTCCTCCAGAGTCACCTGATTCCAGTGGCAAGATATAAGCCAAGACAACTGGAGATGGCTCCAGATGCAGTGGGAGACCTTGGCCTTTTTAAGCTAAGGTCTTTTCTGTGTCTCAGTTTGTCTGAGGCAACACCTATTCAGGGATTTAAGACTAGGTAAGAAATGAAGCAAGAGATGGCATCCTTTGCCTACTTAAAGAAAAAATAAATCACACTGGGAAGGGAAGACCATTAGGGTATCTGGCCAGAACAAAAACCAGTGCTATTTACACTCACTCTGAACCACTGAAACCGAATCAGTGACCAAGTGAGACTTGGACTAGAACCTATCATTGGTTACTCAGTGAAAGCCAGAGTGATTTGGGTTTAAGGCCTGGTCAGGTAACTCCATTTGAATACCAATGGGCTTTATCAAATAATAATTAGCTCAATATTAGATGATAGAAGGATTTAGTACTTGAGATCTACTTTGGAGCATGATTAGGGATTCAATAGGAGAAAACATGGTTTGGGGTGGATGTGGGGATGAAAGAGGGGACTCAGGTGGTTGGATTTCTGACCCCTAGTTTAATGGGCTTTCAACTTCATTAAGTTAAAAACCTTGGCAAGATTGGTTTTACATGAAGCCCAACATTTTAGGTTAATACATTCTTGCAGGAATGTTTAAACCTTGAATAGAATGATGTCCTTTTACAATTCTGGAATGTCCTAAAATAATGATGTCTCATCAGTAGCAATACTTTCTTAAGTTTCTGAACAATAAAATAATATGAAACTGAGCATAAAATAATTAATCACATATACCCAATCAACAGAAACAAACATATTCTATGCAAGCACTGTACAATTGTAAATAATTATACCCTAAATGACCTCTATTGCTTAGTTCTATTAGTGTGATACAATATAATTCATGTCACCAGCTCTTAATTCAAATCTAATTTTTCTTAACCTTGGCAAAGAAAGTACAAGCCTGTTATAGTCACACCTATTTTTGTACAAAGTTGGGGTTTGTTAATACTAGACGGTATCCCAGACCAATGACCTGCCTGCCAGTGGCTTTACTAATACAGTACTTAAGAATGCCTGATATCATAGGTAGATGAATAGTCCTCCACCTTAGAATTCCATTCTTCTAAAGCATGAGTGCAAAAAATCCCTATTCTAACCCAGTAAGCAAAAATCTTGAGTATGGGTGGGGTATGTCATCATCATTGATACCATCATGATCATCACCACCACCATCATCACCACCACCACTATCATCATCATTGTCATTGTTATTCTCCTCTTCATGAACCTTAAAAAAACATTGGTTACATACTAACTATGTGACAGGCACTTGTATAAAAGGTATGGGCATACAAATAAAAGTAAAAACTCTGTCTTCCCACAAGAAGAAAGAATCCAAGCAGCTTTGTACAAACAAGATATATATACATACATACATACATACATATATATGTATATACATATATGGCAAATGGGAAGTAACCTTTAAAAGAAAGTATTGGCAGTATTTTTTCTGGGGGGTAAGGGGAGTGAGGAAGGAGACCAGAAAAGTTCTCCTGAAACATGAGATTTGAATTGAATCTTTAAGGAAATCTGAGAAGCTAGGCCACAGAGAAGTAGAAGAAAAGTAAAAATACATTTCAGAGATAGGCAATGGCTAATGAAAAGGTACACAGTTTGAAGATGTAAATGACATATATGAAGAAGAGTAAGAAGGTCAGTTTTGCTGAATTGTAGCAGTTGTTGGGGAATAAAGTGTAAGAATACTGGAAAGGTAGGTAAAGTTTTAAAATTGAGAGGATTTTATACTTGATACTTGAGGAAATAGGAGGCAAGAAGTTTATTGAATATGGAGTAATGAAGTCAGACCTATACATTTAGGAAGATCTCATAGGCAACTGAGTGGAGAATGAACTAAAGTGGGAAAATACTTGAGGCAGGGAGATTAATTAGAAGGTTAATGCAGTGAGAAGGGGAAGAGAATGTATACAAGAGATGTTAGGAGATAAAAGTAAGATTTGGCAACAGATTGGATAGGGAGCATGATTGTGAGTCAAGGATGACATCGAAGTTGCAAGCTTGGGTGACTAGAAATTAGTGATGCTCTCTATAATAAGTAGAAGATTGCAGTAAATTATAAGGTGTTCTCTAGGACATCTGGAATTTGAGATGCTTATGAAACTTTCACTCTAAAACATGTGATAAGCATTTGGTGATATGATTCTGTAGGTCAGGAAAGAAGTTAGTATAGATCTGAGAATCATCTTTATAGATCTGATAATTGAATCCCTGGTTGTTGACTGGATCATCAAGTGATAGAGGATAGAGGTTAGAATAGAAGGAGGTAAAGGATAGGCTCCTTGAAGACACCCACAGTTAGTTGGTGTGCCCTGAATGAAGATCCAACAAAGGAGAGTGAAGAATAGGAAGAGAGCCCGAAGAGAGAAATGGCATGAAATACTGCTAGAGGCTACTAGTCTTCTGATCAAACCACAACAAAAATAACACGGATATTTAAAGTCTATTACTTGCAACATACTGTTCTAGGTAATAGAAATGCAAATCAAAATGAGACACAACTTTTTTCTTCAAGGAGAATATAATTAAATTCTGTGCAATGATTTCTAGAGGGAAAGATTTCAGTTCAAATTCAGTGCCTCTATAGGTATAGGGGTAAAGGGAAAAAGTAACTATTAAGCACTTATGTGTTAGAAGAAGGACCATACTCAGGAATCGAAGGAAGGTGTCATTATCAGACCTAAATTTCCAGAGTCAGATGCCCAGTTCCCTAGCATACGCATAGTTTCTCCCTTCAGGATGTCAGCAATAATATACTCATAAACCTGTTGAAAAGTGTTTGCCCTGCATCTCTATAATCTGGACCTTGACTTCTATACTTCTTTCCAACATACCATTATTGGCTGATTCTCCATGAGACTTTCAAGGAGGAATCCAAAAGAGGCTACAGCATCAGTCAACAAAAAGTGTATCAAACTGTGATTTATAGAGTCCCTATCCACATCTCCAGCAATAGGGTTCAATGCAAAATAGTTTATGAATTGATGCCTCCAAGAACAAACCAAATGGCTTTTGTTTTTGCACATGTTTTATGAATTAAATAAATTCTTACAAAAGAATTTAAAACCTAGAATATTTATGGTGTTGACTTTCACAGAAACAAAACAACTTAGATTATTAAAAAATATGTCTCATTATTTATGCTACAAGCATGCATGATATAAAGCAATAGAAGCCAAATCATTTTTTTAATATCCACATGCTTTTCTTCCCAAGAATATTGATGAATGTATTTCTAATTCATAAACACAAAGAATGTTACAGCTAATGCTACTTATCTTGGTGAACTAACATGGCTTCCTAAAGAACAAAACATTTAGTGTCAAACTCAAAAAGAAACAGGGCAACTAAACTATACAGAAGGTTTGTTGTGGGCCAAATATTGACTTAGAAAACTATGTATGGACATTATGTTCCATGGTATTTTTATTTATTTTATTAAATATTTGCCAATTATATTTTTATCTGGTTTAGGGTTCACTCATGAATGTTACATGCTGCCTGTGGTTAGACCTAAGCTTTAAACTAGCATGATAAAAAGGCTGTCTACTATACTCTGTCATTCTATATGTGCTGTACTCATGTAAGCCCTATCTTCCTGTCATTATTAAATAGCATAATGGTATAGGAGAGGAAATATGTAATAATGGAGAGAACTATGGACATGAATTCAGGAGAAAACATTTTCTTTTCATTCTTAGTTCTGACATTTATTGTGTGTGCATAGGCAAGGTAGGTGGTGCAGTGGATAAAGTGTTGACCCTAAAGTCAGCAGGACTTGAGTTAAATCTGGCCTCAGAAACTTCCTGGCTTTGTGATCCTGGGCAAGTCACTTAACCTTGTTTGCCTCAGTTTCCTCATCTGTAAAATGACCTGGAGAAGGAAATGGCAAACTACTCAAGTGTCTTTGCCAAGAAAACCACAAATGGGGTCACAAACAGTCAGACACAGCTGAAAAAACTGAACACCAAATAGACTAGACATTCTTTGAATTGCAGTTAGAGATCATCAATTACAAAACTCCTTTTTTGGGGGGTGGAAGGGGGGCAGATTAAGAAAATGGGTAGTTGAGTTTAAAAAGCAGAGCTAGAGTTTGGAATAAGGGGAGAAATGATTTGCCTAAGCTTACACAGCTAGTAAGTGGAATAGCCATACATAGGACATACAGAATATATTAAATAGATAAATAATAAATGGAATGCCAGGAAGCTGAATCATTACATTTTAATTGTCTTAGGAAGATTCCAAAGACCACCTAGCAAGATAAGGTACCCAACATGGAGGTTCTTTCTCTAGATGAACTGCCAAACATCAAAACTTTACTTCAGAGAGCACAGAGCTAATAGACTGGCCATATTGTTTGAATGACAAATATGCATTTGACTAAAAATTATAGTACCTCAAAAGGAATATGAGATGAGCAATTTAGCAACATCTCCCCTCCAAAATGGTCATATAGACTATTTGTGCCCAACCTGTGGTAGAAACTTTCAAGCTCATATTGGTTTGATTAGCCAGTAAGACACAGATTACCTTGATTCCAACAGAAACATGTCATTTTGGTCCTCTTCAAGCATGAGGAGCAAAGCCCAACCAATCTGCCTACCAAATAGAATTAAGTCTTGTGACTCCTGGTCCAGCGTTCAGAAAGTTCTGATGGAGGTAGAATAAGTCTTCAAAAATATTAAAGGCAAAATTAAGTTAAAATGTGAGTCAAATATAGTTCCAGATTAACTTAATGGCAAATGTATATGACAGATGTATGTGTCTATGTTGTAAGACATCTAGGGATAGAGATCTAAATTCTTAGAAGCAGGTAAATGTGTATTTAATGATTGTCTCACTCTTCCTTGTGTCAGTTTACAGTATTCATAATCTTTAGATCTAGATTTTGGTTCATAGTTATAGAGTCATAGAAATTTTGCTTTAGAAAAAATCTTTTCAATAATAGTTTAAGCTTCTCCTTTCAAAGATGAAGAAATCAACAGCTTGCTGGTGGGGTCTTATGGCTACCTAGTAGCAAAGCCATAACTACAAGCCACTTCTGCTGTTAACTCCTAAGAAAATGATCTATGCATGACACCATTTATCTGAATTTAAATATCAATTTCTGATTACAAAAAAAAATTCAAATGCATCCTAAACCTCTTCATTAAGATGAATATGGGAAGCCAAGATGGCGGCTGGAAAGTAGGGACTTGTTTAAGCTCTCCCCCAAATCCCTCCAAACACAGGTAAAATTGGCTCTGAACAAATTCTAGAGCTGTGGAATGAACGAAATAGCAGAAGGAAGCAGGTATTCATCCTAGGATGGCCTGGATGTTTGCTGGGAAGGATCTATCATGCAGTGCTGGGAGTGAAGTGCAGCCCAGCGTGGGCCGTGCCAGGACAGACCAGACTGGGAGTCAACCTGGAGTAGGCCTTAGGGTCATGAATCATTGAGCTGTGGCAGTTACCAGACTTCTCAACCCACAAATGCCAAAGACCACTGAGCAGGTTAGTGGCAAAAATGCTAGGTCAGATTAGAAAGTGGTCCGGACCCAGCCCTGGGGATGGTGGAGGTGGTATCGCAGTGGTGCAGCACCTGAAGCTGCTTCCAGAGCTCCAGCTTCAGCTGCTTCCAGACTCCAGGGCTCACATGGTGAGAGGAATCAATCAGCAGATCAGAGTGGGAGCTCAGGGCTTGCTTTGTCCTGCTTGGATCTGGGTCACAATCCTGCTTGGCAGTTCTTGGGGGAGGAGGAACACTGCTACGGCAGAGCTTGCAGTCACAGTGGAGTAGAAGTAGCTCTGAAAACAGCAGCACAGCCCCTAAATCTTGGGACAAAGCACTCTCTACTCTACAAACAGTCATACCCTGACAAAAAGCTCAAAGGTCAATTAGTTGGCTGGGAACACAGCCAGGCAGCAAAAAAGGATAGGATGCAGACTGAAACTCAGACCAGACTCTAGAATCTTATTTTTGGTGACAAAGAAGATCAGAACATACAACTAGAAGAAGTCAACAAAGTCAAGGAGCCTATATCAAAAGCCTTCGAGAAATATTTCAATTGGTCTAAGGCCATGGAAGATCTCAAGAAGGATTTCGAAAAGCAAGTAAAGCAGAGGAAAAACTGGGAAGAGAAATGAGAGTGATGCAAGAAAACCATTGAAAAACAAGTCAATGACTTGCTAAAGGAAACCCCCCAAAATACTGAAGGAAATAGCACCTTAAAAAATAGACTAACCCAAATGTCAAAAGAGCTCCAAAATGCCAGTGAGGAGAAGAATGCCTTGAAAGACAGAACTAGCCACATAGAAAAGGAGGTCCAAAAGACAACTGAAGAAAATACCACCTTAAAAACTAGATTGGAGCAAGTAGAAGCTAGTGACTTTATGAGAAATCAAGATATTATAAAACAGAACCAAAAGAATGAAAAGAATGGAAGACAATGTGAAATATCTCATTGCAAAAAAAAAAAAAAAAAAACACCTGACCTGGAGAATAGATGCAGGAGAGATAATTTAAAAAATATTGGACTGCCTGAAAGCCATTATCAAATACAGTGCCTAGGTATCATCTCTCAAGAAATTATCAAGAAAAACTGCCCTGTTATTCTAGAGCCAGAGGGTAAAATAGAAATTGAAAGAATCCACTGATTGCCTCTTGAAAAAGATCCCAAAAAGAAAACTCCTAGAAATATTGTTGGCAAATTCCAGAGTTTCCAGGTCAAGGAGAAAATCCTGCAAGCAGCCAGAAAGGAACAATTTGAATATTGTGGAAACACAATCAGAATAACACAAGATCTAGCAGCTTCTACATTAAGGGATCAAAGGGCTTGTAATGTAATATTCTGGAGGTCAAAGGAGCTCGGATTAAAACCAAGAATCACCTACCCAGCAAAACTGAGGATAATGCTCCAAGGCAAAATATGGATTTTCAATAAAATAAAGGACTTTCAGGCTTTCTCAGTGAAAAGACCAGAGCTGAATAGAAAATTTGACTTTCAAACACAAGAATCAAAAGAAGCATGATAAGGTAAACAAAAAGAGAAATCATAAGGGACTTACTAAAGTTGAACTGTTTTGCTTATATTCCTACATGGAAAGATGATGTGTGTAATTCACGAGATCTTTCTCAGTATTAGGATAGTTTAAGTTAATATACATATATATATATATATATATATATATATATATATATATATATATATATATATAGACAGAGGGCACAGGGTGAGTTGAATATGAAGGAATGATATCTAAAAAAATTAAATTAAATTAAAGAATGAGAGAGGAATATATTGAGAGAGGGAGAAAGGGAGTGGTAGAATGGTGTAAATTATCTCACATATAAGTGGCAAGAAAAAGCAGTTCTGTTTGAAGGGAAGAGGGGGCAGATGAGGGGGAATGAGTGAATCTTGCTCTCATCAGATTTGTCTTGAGGTGTGAATAACATACATACTCAATTGGGTATTTTACCCGACAGGAAAGTAGGGGGAAGGGGACAAAAAAGGGGAGTGGTAGAAGGGAAAGCAGATAGGGGGAGGAGGTAATTAAAAGCAAACATTTTGGAAAGGGTCAGGGTCAAGGGAGAAAATTGAATAAAGGGGGACAGGATGGGATGGAAGGAAATATAGTTAGTCTTTCACAACATGAGTATTGTGAAAGTGTTTTACATAATGATACATTTGTGGCCTATGCTGAATTGCTTGCCTTCTTAGGGAGTGTGGGTGGGAAGGGAAGAGGAGAGAGAATTTGGAACTGAACATTTTAAAATCAGATGCTCAAAAGAAAAAGTTGTTTTTGCATGCAACTGAGAAATAAAATCCATAGGGAATGGGGCAGAGAAATCTGTCCTTCCCTACGAGAAAGTAAGAGGAAAGGGGATGGGGGGGGAGGGGAGTGGGGTGACAGAAGGGAAGGATGACTGAGGAATGGGGCAATCAGAATACATGCCATCTTGGAGTCGGGGGAGGGTAGAAATGGGGAGAAAATTTGTAACTCAAAATCATGCGGAAATTGATGTTGAAAACTAAAATATTAAATAATAGTAATAAAGAAAAATGCCTCTTAAAAAAAGATGAACATGGAAAGCTCCTAACTCCTCCTATTCTTACCTGCAGTTTCCTGTACTGTTCTGCCATGAAATTTTTTAAAAGTTTGAAATCACATGGAACTTGGATAAGTTTTCATTTCAAGCTCCCCTATTTCCCCCCACCCCAGCCCTGGAAGACTAGAGCTTACCGGTATAAGCACTAGCAATGGTGATTATGTTGCTATCTATTTGTGCTGTTCTTGTCAGCTTTTTTGTTTGTTTGTTTTAATTGAATGGATTCCTTATCACTCAAAATATGTGAGCAAAGGCAGTTAACTCTTTTGTCACACATGTTGTAGAAGGAAATATTTTTCAAGTATACATTGCCCTGGATGGCCAATTAAGTCAATTTTTACTCTGAAATTTCCCATTTTTTACTTTATTTTATTCATTCTCTTTTTTCACAATTGCAGAAACTGAAACTAAGAAGTTTAGTAATATAGCAAGAGTCACACATCATATAAGTAGCTAAGCCTATATTCAAGGCAATGCTATTATCAAGCAAGATAATATATTTTCTGTGGCATCTCTCTTTTATATCACTTGTCACATAAAATATGGAGTCATGTCAAGGAAAAATATCATTGAGGAATTTCATGATCAGTTCTGATGGAAGTGTGATGGCCATGTTGCAAGAGGGAGAGATGACAGACAGATAGCCCACGGGCTTCTCTAGTAACAACAATATTAAAAATGACAAGAAGAATGCCTTTAGTGGCTTAAGTAGAAATTTTGGGAGGACATGGATAAAAGCTGAAAAGGATAAAGAGCTGTAGGTGGGATCAAATATTACTGTTGGAGGGAATGACAATATCAGTAAGATTAAAGAATCCTCAAAAAATTAAAATATTGAAGTATCCATTGGCCTGACTTGAGGACATCGTTCCTATTTCCTATTTTATATTTCTCATGCTTACTCAATGGTATTTAGAACCTCCTGCTAAAAGAACCAACTGAGTGTTATTAGTTTTTGTTTTGTTTTGTTTTCATTTCTGTATCACTCATTAAAACTAAGATTTCAAACATTCCCACAGAGCTCTGCTGTTGGCTTAGTGAAAGTGAATGATATCATACCATTCCATTACCCAAGTAAACTTGCCTCTATATTAGTGAGATTATGTGTTATCTTTCTCAGGTAACATAATATCAACTCACACATATACATACATAAATATGCACATATACATACACATATGTGTATACATGCATATATATTTACACATACAAATGTACATGCATATACATCAAGCCCTCCTTTATTAACACATCATGAAATGGAAGTAACCATGACTTCTTTTTATTTTTAGCATTTTATTTTTCCCAGTTACTTGTAAAAACAATTTTTAATATTTCTTTTTAAAACTTTGAGTTCCAAATCCTCTCCCTTCCTCTCTTTCCACCCACACCTCATTGTGAAGGCAAGCCATTTGATATATATATTTGATATTTATGCATTGAGATTAAACATAATTTCACATTAGTCATGAAGTAAAGAAGAATTAGAACTAAAAGGAGGAACCATGACAAAGAAGAAACAAAACAAAACAACAAAAGAAAAGGAGAGCAAATAGTATGGCTCCATCCATATTTAGACTCCAAAGATCTTTCTCTGGATGTGGATAGCATTTTCCATTGTGAGTCTTTCAGAGTTGTCATAGATCCTTGCATTGCTGAGAAGAGGTTGTTACTGTGTACAATGTTCTTCTGGTTCTGCTCATTTCTCTCAACATCAGTTCATATAAGTCTTTCCATTTTTTTTCAGAAGCCCTCTTGCTTATCATTTCTTATAGCATAATCGTATTCCATTATATTCATATACCACAACTTGTTCACCCATTCCCCAATTGATGGGCATCCCTCAATTAACAATTCTTTGCAACCACGTAAAGATCTGCTATAAATATTTTTGTACATATGGGTCCTTTTCCTGTTTTTTTTTATCATCTCTTTGGGATACAGACATGAATTTTTGAGGATTATTCTGGTAGAAACAAAGATCTACCATGGTTAAAAAAAATTCTTGTTGGGAGAGCCACAATGGCAGCTGGAAAGCAGGGATCTCCCCCAAATCCCTCCAAACACCTGTAAAAAAATGGCTCTGAACAAGTTCTAGAGCTGTGGAACCCATGAAATAGCTGAGGGAAACAGGTTTCCAGCCCAGGAAAGCCTGGATGGTCACCAGGAAGGGTCTATCACACAGTGACGAGAGCAGAGGGCAGCCCAGTGTGGGCTGCACTGGGACAGACCAGACCCTAAGTCAGCCACCCAGAACAGGCCTTGGGGCCATGAAACAGTGATCTGTGGCAGTTACCAGACTTCTCAAACCACAAATGCCAAAGAGCAGGTTAGGGGCAAACTGCAGAATCAAGTTCAGAGCGGTCTGGTCACCAGCTCTAGGGGTGGAGGATGTGGTGCAGTAGTGGCCATACCAGCAGCAAGAAGTTCCTGAGGTTGCTCCCAGAGCTCCAGCATCAGCTGCCAAGTCCCTGACTCACACAGTGGGAGGAATCTAGCAGTGAATCAGAGCGTGAGTACAGGGAACACTTTGTGGTCAGAAAGGCAGATTCCCTTGCTCTGCCTTGCTCGGATCTGTATCATGGTCCTCGTTGGTGGTTCTCGGGGGAGGAGGAGCATTGCTGTGATAGAGCCTGGGGTGACTGTGGAGTAGAGGTAGCTTTGAAAAAAGCAGTGCTTGGACCCTAAAGCTTAGTACAAAGTACTCTGGACTCTACAAGCAGCCATATCCTGAAAGAAAGCTCAAGGGTCAAGTACTTGGCTGGCAACATTAACAGGCAGTGAAAATGAACTCAGACTCAAACTCAAACTCAAACTCTAGATTCCATTTTTGGTAACAAAGAAGACCAAAACATACAGCCAGAAGAAGTTAACAAAGTGAAGGAGCCTCAGTCAAAAGCCTCCAAGAAAAATATGAATTGATCTCAGACCATGGAAGTGGTCAAAAAGGATTTGGAAAAGCAAGTAAGAGAAGTAGAGGAAAAATTGGAATGAGAAATGAGGGTGATGCAAAGAAAACATGAAAAGCAAGTCAACAACTTGCTAAAGGAAACCCAAAAGAATACTTAAGAAAATAGCACCTTAAAAAATAGACTAATTCAACTGGCAAAAGAGCTCCAAAAAGCCAATGAGGAGAAGAACGCCTTGAAAGGCAGAACTAGCCACATAGAAAAGGAGGTCCAAAAGACCACTGAAGAAAATACCACCTTAAAAATTAGATTGGAGCAAGTGGCAGCTAATGCCTTTATGAGAAACTAAGATATTATAAAACAGAACCAAAGGAATGAAAAAATGCAAGACAATGTGAAATATCTCATTGGAAAAACCACTGACCTGGAGAATAGATCCAGGAGAGATAATTTAAAAATTATTTGACTAACTGAAAGCCATGATTGATAAAAGAGCCTAGACATCATCTTTCAAGAAATCATCAAGGAAAACTGCCCTGATATTCTAGAACCACAGGGTAAAATAGAAATTAAAAGAATCCACCAATCGCCTCTTGAAAAAAGATCCCAAAAAGAAAACTCCTAGAAATATTGTTGGCAAATTCCAGAGTTTCCAGGTCAAGGAGAAAATCCTGCAAGCAGCCAAAAAGGAACAATTTGAATATTGTGGAAACACAATCAGAATAACACACGATCTAGTAGCTTCTATATTAAAGGATCAAAGGGCTTGGAATATGATATTCCAGAGGTCAAAGGAGCTCGGATTAAAACCAAGAATCACCTACCCAGCAAAACTGAGTATAATGCTCTAAGGCAAAATATGGATTTTCAATAAAATAGAAGACTTTCAAGCTTTCTCAATGAAAAGACCATAGATGGATAGAAAATTTGACTTTCAAACACAAGAATCAACAGAAGCATGAAAAGGTAAACAAGAAAGAGAATTCATATGGAACTTACTAAAGTGCAACTGTTATGTTTACATTCCTACATGGAAAGGTGATGTGTGTAATTCATGAGACCTTTCTCAGTATTAGGGGAGTTGAAGGGAATATACACAGAGGGCACACAATGAGTTGAATACGAAGGGATGATATCTAAAAAAATGAAATTAATTTAAGGTGCGAGAGAGGAATATATTGAGAGAGGGAGAAAGGGAGAGATAGAATGGTGTAAATTGTCTCACATAAAAGTGGAAAGAAAAAGCATTTCTGTTGGAAGGGAAGAAGGGGCAGATGAGGGGGAATGAGTGAATCTTACTCTCATCATATTCAACTTGAGGAGGGAAAAACATACACCCTCAATTGGGGATCTTACTCCACAGGAAAGTAAGGGGAAGGGGATTAAAAAATTCTTGAATGTGGTCCTAGTAATAGACTATTTCTACTTTTCAAGTTTCTTACCCTGTTTTTTGACTCTCCTTTAAAAAAGTTGAGCTCCCTGAGAGCAGGGATTGTGTTTTTTATCTTACAATGCCTGGCTCATGGTGCTTAATGTATTTCTATTGATTAACCAACAAATGATTACAACTTATATGGAAACCTCTGTTTTAGAGGATGAGGAAATAGAGAAAAGCTATGAAAACTCCCAAAAGACCTTCCTAATGAAATCGATACAAACTTCGTTATCAGTTGACTTCAGTGCAGAGAGAAACATAAGGTAGGACCTGAAAATATGTTGCAAAGTATGACTCATAACATCAAGACTTTATTCAAATCACTCAAAAAACATAGATATGAACAAGTTCAAAAGCAGGCCTTCTGGTTGACAATTTCCCTCAAAAGTGTATACTATTTTATCCAAAAAACCTGCTCTTTGTGTCTAGTATTTTAAACAGTTACAAATGTATCTATTAGTGCTATCATTCAGCTTCTTTTTCTTCATTTTGTCGACAAATATATAACCAGATAGTTTGGCATACATTTGTTAAAATCAACACATACCTTGTCTTTTTCAGTCCCTTGACTAGATAATATGATAACTACATCAGATAAGGAAATGAGGGTAGACCGGAATGACGTGGTCTTACTGAACTTACACTGTACCGTAAATATCCCTTATAGGTATTCCCTATTCATTGATTTATATTATATCCAAGAAATGCACCAGGAATTGAAGTCAAATTCATTGACCAGTAGTCTGAAGAATTTACTTTTGTCCCACAGGGGGGAAAAACAGTATCAAACTTGTGTGTGTTTAGTTTTGTGGCACTTCTCTTATTCTCTACCTTTTCAAAGATGGTAATTCATATATATCTGAACATTTTATTCCTGCCTTGGGACATAGTTTGTCTGGGCATGGTGATTTGGGCTCATTGAAAGCATCTAAGAACTATTTTCGTGTGTTCTTATGTATCATAGATTATGTTTCCCTATTAAGTGTATCACTCCAGTGCGGAAAAATGATGAAGAGGTCCTTCATGTTGGCCATGATGACTTAATTACTGGCTGCTGAGTTGGAACTCTGGAGATATGTTAAAAATCAATCACAGCTCTTTGATCTCTCTTTCCTTCTAGCCTCTCTGAGGACAACACTATGAGCTCCAAAATGCAAGTAGGCAGATTGATTTCTTCTTACCCATTCAGCCCATGGACACAAGGCCTTTGAGAAAAGACTGTTTCTGGGATTCAATTGTCCCTTGCTCTTGTCATCTTCCATTAAGTACAGTGCCTTTTGAAATTTAGAAGGGCAGTTGGTGTTCTACATGCCTGAACAGTGGAGTTTAGGCTATAGAAGCAGTTATGGAAGGTATATTGGAGAGGAATAGAATGACCCATACAGAGAGAATCCATAAAAAAATAAAGAGTTCACTTGATGTTTATAGGAATATACCAGATGAGAGTGGGTGATAAAATTAGCTAATGGACAGCCCTGTTGCAAATAATCAGACATATACAATCTTTTCATTTGATGATGACACTACGATTCAATAGTGCTTGGAATTCCTTTATATATTGGATTAAAATTCCATGTTCCATATCTAATTCATGTTTTAGCCTTTTAATTCTCTACTTTTTAAAATTTCCCTCCACCCTATGGGGAAGACCATTTAACCTAGTGCAAAAATTACTGTTCCTTAGGAAATCAAGGTATAGATAGAATTGAAGCACTATTTTCTCTGTTGACGAAAGCAGACAATCCCAGAAAAATAAACTCAGGACTATCTCTAAGAGAAAGTGAAGGACAAGGATTGGAACAGGTCATCTGTACCTGTGGTCTCAATCTAATGGTGCCTGGCTCACCTTGGTACAAGATGAATATTTTTGGTCTATTATTCTCAATTAGACCCATTCTACTTGAAAGAAAATTAAAGGTATGTTGTTCTGTTTTCTTTTAATCATTATCATAGCCTCACCAGGTTAAGTAGTGGTCCCACTAGTCATTAGATGAGATTCCCTTTCCCTGATGATACCTAAAGAACCCTCTCCATTTTTCCCAATATCTGAAACATCAATGTATTCTGAATTATTATTTAGCATTCCTTACAGTAAAGTACCATGCCAATCTTATGTATGCATCAACATGATAGTAACAACCCTTACTTCCATTGTCTATTCATGTGTTTCTTCAATAAAAAAAGAACAATATTTTTTTTTCTTTATTAGAATGATTTGTTTGTGTCGTAATAATTTTGT
Source organism: Trichosurus vulpecula (assembly GCF_011100635.1). NCBI lineage: Eukaryota > Metazoa > Chordata > Mammalia > Diprotodontia > Phalangeridae > Trichosurus > Trichosurus vulpecula. Next base: position 151,579,647 of record NC_050578.1, read on the forward strand.
GTGGGAGTGCCTCCTGTTGTTCCTATTGCTTTCTCATTGAATAATACTCCATGTGAGTATTTCCAAAGCCTAAGGAACACATTCAGCTATGTTTGGCACTCACCCTGTTTATCTCTCTTGAATTCTTTGATAGATTATTTCTTCTTAAGTTTCCCAATACTTCTGCTTTGTCAAATGGTTCTTTTTATTGACCAGAATCAGATCCAGAATAGTCAGTGTCACCTAAGTGTTTCTTTAATATTCTGAATGATGAAATTTTCAAGGCCTCTTTCAAGAGAGGAAAAGAAGAATATCTCAAATATCCATGGAATCATCATGGCACATGTATGTTTATCTAAATACAGGGCAGCTAGATGGCATAGTGGATAGAGTACCAGACCTGAAGTCAGGAAGACTTCTTGTCCTGAGTTCAAATTTGACCTCAGACACTTACTAGCTTTATGACTCTAGGCAAGTCACTTAACTCTGTTGCCCCAGTTCCTTATCTATAAAATGAACTGGAGAAGGAAATGGCAAACCAGTTCAGTGTCTTTGCCTAGAAAACCTCAAATGGGGTAACAAAAAGTTGAACATGACTGAAAAACAACTGAATAACAAAAATATCTATATATCTATCTATATATCTGGTCATTCAAATAGCATTTATTAAGTGCCTACTATGTGGCAGGCACTATGTTAAGCACTAGTGTTACAAAGAGTGGCAAAAAAAATAGCCCCTGCTTTTAAGAATCTTGTTGACTAAATGGGGAAACATATGAACACCTCAGTATGTATAAGATACAAGGAGAGTTAATTGGGGGCAATATCAAATAGCACTAAGATTAAGGATGATTGGGAAGGGCTTCTTGTAGAAGTTGGGACTTCAGTAGAGAATTGAAGGAAGCCAGGGAAGCCAGAATGCAATGGTAAGAAGGAAGATCGTTCTAGGGATGGAAATATAAGAGATATCAAGTTCCTGGCTATCCAGATTAGATATAGGTAGAGTCATACTCTTACGGTCTCTTACAGTGTTGTCAAGAATGGGGAAGCAAAGATGCATAAGAATTTCTCTATCCATCTGCATTGGTAATTAAGATGGACTTTTAACACTTATTCAATCAAGTGCCCTTGAAGAGTTTGGCTTTTGTTGCCATGATTAAATTAGGAGTCCTTGATGACCTTGCCTCAAGGGAAAGCCTAGTTTACATGGGTTTGAGTGATGTTAGATGCTTTTAGACCATGTGGGTTTAAGTAGCATTTTTGTGACACTTTTAGGTCATATGAGTGAGTCGCATGTGTGACTCACATTTGACACTGAACAAGATATATAAACCCAGAGGTTGGTGTTCTCCCTGGTGGCTCTGGCTCTTGGAGGTGTGTTGATGTGGTGACTCTGGGCAGCTGTAGTTCCGAGCTCTCCAGCTTGTAAACCCAGATATTGGGATGTTGTTAAACCCTGGTAAATATGCATTGATTTTTGAATCAGACAAGTCTGTTGATGTTTGAATTTGTTTGTATTTGCTCTGAAGTTCAGGGTGTTGGCTTTTTCCTCCTGAACTAAGTGAGTTTATATGTATATGCTAGATTAAAATAAGATTGTTAACCCCTGAACATTGCTTTCCTTAGTAAAGCAGATCAAAAGAATCTATGCTGGAAGCATCCTTGTTGTTGGGCTTGTGTTGGTCTTTCTCCCCCACAGCAGCTGCTAGCCAATTTGTTGCTATATCATCCTATGAGGAATTTTGCTCATCCCTGAAAATATTGCCTCAGTATCCACAACTATCTTTTGACATGGTCACTGCACTGTTTCTAAAATTTAGCTCCCCTCTTCTTAGCCCCACCCAAAACCCTAGTAAATGCATCACCTGATAAACTCAGTATCTCTTCCTCTGTTGTAGCTTGCATACAGGGAAGATATCTATGACAGAGCAGGCAAGTAGCTGCTTTTTCAAATAGGCTTTTTGCTTTAGTTCCCATTAACTTAACATCATTAGAAACAGATATGCTGATACAAAGTGAAATAGCTGAGAATTTAGGTTGCTGGCAAGATCTGCCTTGGCAACCTGAATGTGAGCAGATACTAAGTGCTGAGTGAAGTGAGGAGACAAAGTGGAGAAGGAAAGCAGAGAAAGAAGTCTCATATTGCAGAAGTGATTCTTGTTTTCATGAAAAGTAGATGTTTTTGTCTTTAAATGTGTACACTTTAATGGTTGGAGGTGATAGTTGCAATATATTATTTTCTCTGCCAAATGTGGACAGGTCTTTGCAATATGATTTGACACTCGACAAAAAACAAAAAAACAAACAAAAACCCTCTACCATATTTTAACAGAATGCATGATCTGAGGAAATAGATTGGTCAATTCCTATTGGGGCAATTCTTCAACAGTAATTTGTATCCTCCTGAGACTTAAATTGGAAATATTTTCAAGGAAGTGTTTTTAATTAGTTTTAAATGGAAGGCATAATCTGAATTTTCGTACAGCATCACAACCCAAGCAAAAAAGCCTACTCCTTAATATGTCAAATAACCTTTTAAAATAAAATTGTCTCTCATCTTGTTACATAGTACATACTGCTAAAGCATCATCTTTCTATTTCATAGTTATCTACACGATGACAGTTTAAAATGACATGAATGTGTCGTAGAGGGAATACTATGTCAGAGTGTTCATCTATTATATGAAATAGCTCCTATTATTAAAATAAATTTCTCCTTATTCATGTCTACCTTGTGACTCTAAAATGTAAATAAGTATTTTGATTAGTGTACAAGGACTGAGGCCACTTCAAAAGACAAATTCCATTACACTCCCTAATTGTTGCCCAATTAGTTGTTTTATGATCTATAGGTCATCATGTCACACTGTTCAAAGGACTTAGATACTACTTTGTTTAATAATCAAAATTTGAATATTAATTTAAATTCCTTACATATGTTAAGCCTATGATTTTCCCATTCCTGCTTGTTTCCCTGACACCACCCTCCCTGCTCAATTTAACATTTAAACAGGTATAGACACATACAAACATATATATATATATATATATATACATCCACACGCACACACACATTACTCTGCTAATGTATGATTAAGTGTACTTCTGATTGCCAGCATGCACTGTATACTAAATATCATACCTATCAAGTTTTTACATGTTTTCATTTTGAAACTTCTATTTAAATGCAAATTATGCCATTTAAAAGTAGTCTTTATATGTTTTATTATACTATAATTACTATTTCCCATCTCAATGGTCCTGGCTACTGAAAGGCCATAGGTCATCTTCTTGGCCCTCTAAAAATGCAATTGAAATAATGAAGTCATCATCTCCAGCATTTGAGAGTGATAACCTTTAGTTCCAGGAGTCCAGGAGACTGTTTTGAGTAGTGCTCCCAGACTCCTTCTACCTTAAGTTTTGGAGAAATGACAAGAAAGCTACTCAGTGGTTCTCTTGTCAATGTAGCTTGTGTAGCCCCTATTCAGTAACAGGATGAGTTTTCTTGAAAAGCCATTTAAACAGGGTTCTCATTTTAGCCAAATGGCATGGAGCAGTGACAAGGAATATTACTGATATAAAGGGAGAATAGATAAAACCAATATGTTTAGACATAACCCATTTGATTTGAACCTATGACAACCATTCATTTTGTAAATTACATGCACAATGCTTTAGGGCCAATACTTTTTAAAGGATCCTTTATTAATATGATAACCTATTGGTAGAATGGGCATGGATAACAGATTTGGAATCCTTGAGGGCTTATGGATAGAAATGTGATCAGGAAACTTAAGACTTAGGCTGCAGGCACTAAAGAATACTTGGGAAATTAAGAATTACTTAGGCTTCAATAAAAGCCCCCTTTTGAAGGTGAAATTTCACAATTCATTCTCTTAAGAGTTTACAGCTAAGCACAAAGCCTTCACTAAGTAGGCCGATTTCAATATGCTAGATCAGATATTATACGTTTGTGCTTTGAATGTGAAATAGAATAGCCCGTATCTGAAATCCTGCTGGCATTCAGAGAGATAGATACATGCATTTCCATTCATTTCTTAATTTCAGCGATAAGACCCCCTTAGAGGAAGAAGCACCCTCCACACCCTATAGACTTCAAAGCACACTGTAAATGCTTAATAAATATCTGAGGATAAGTCAAGTCAATGATCATTATCAATGATAACAAAGCACTACAGTAGTCATTTTGGACAAGATGAAGATAAATATCTCCAATCCCTGACCACAAGGAGTTTATAATCTAGCAGAGGAAATTAATTAGAAATAAATAAAGCTCCACGCAGAATATAATATAAGGGTTAGAAGATTCAGAACATTCTCACATTACAGCTCTTCAAGAGGATGCTCTTATACGGGGAGATCAGAATGATAATACAGTTATTACAGTGACAACTCTAATGCCAACTAAAATGATCACTAATCGCTCCCAAGACTACTTAGTTTTCTATGAAGAGAGAAAAGTTTTACATTAACATAACATAAAAGTGTAACACTTTGCAAAATACTAGGATTTGAAGGAACCATATTTACACAAGGAATTAAAGAAATAAAGGATACCAATTTATTTAAACGTAGAAATGTTTTCCTTGCCAGTAAGCCTCTGAAGTGTTTTAAATCCCCATCTGCAGACATATCCCTTCTCCTATTATTGCCTCTCATTTCTTGACTCTTGGTAATCTAATTAAATAATCTAAAGTTAAATCAGTTCTCATTTTCAAAGTTTTATTTTTAAATCATTTTTTATGGTACAAATGTGTAAGTTAATTGAAATGTTTAAATCTGGACCTTTTATGATTACTGGTCTGTGCTGAAACTCTGAAAACACACTTTCTCAAATTTTCACCTTCCATCATCTCTATTATTTACTCTTAATCATCATCTGGGATTGTTTTTCATATCATTATAAAGGCAGTTGTTCACCAGATGTTCAAGTAATCTTTCTAGCATTCGCAACTTTCCATTCATCAAAATCAGCAAAAATTTATAAGGCATCCATGAAAAAATAAACAAAATATAAAGTAAGAAATTCATTGCAGATGGCTTCACTAATTAATAATTGATTTATTTTTATTTCTTAAAAATCCTTTAAAATTCTACTAACTATTTAGAATAGGACAAATTAAAGAAAACCTGAATCTATATTCTTAATCATCTGTTTATGCTTATACATCCATTAACATTATAATTGTCAGAGTAAAATAAGGATTTTTATTTTAGTATACTTTACCATAATGCCTTTCAGTTATGATAAACCATAAAACACCATTACTTGATTCCATTATTTGATTCAAATCATGTTTTAAATGGGTGAGTTGTGGAAGCACTCATTTTTACTTTCAAAGCTATCTTTTATACTTTCTCCTAAAGTTTTTATGCTGGACAAATGGGTTTTCTACACATTCAATTCTACGAATTAAGCAAAGACTAAAATTTATTTATTCTCATGTAGACAAAACCAATGAGTTCTTCATAAATTACAGTAAACCTTGACAATTTTTAGGAATACTGAAGTCCTAGTCTGGAATTCTCTATGTACAATTAGGCAAGCTCTCTCACTATTCCAATTGTATATGGTATTGTAAAGGCAATCAGTGAAAGGGAAGATCTTCCCCACCCATTTGAGTGGGCTTCGGGGGCGGGGCTCTCAGGATCCTGGGGGGAGTGGCTAGGATTGGAGCTAATGGAAGCCTGTGGTGGGAGGAGTTTACTGCACATTTGAAGCAGAGCTAAGAGGCAGTTGGAGAGGCAGTTGTTGAGGTAGTTGGTGAGAGCAGTTAAGAGCTGAAAGAGAGAGGAAGTAGTCAGCTAGCTGGAACACAGCTTGGAGATTGCAGCAGAGTCAGTGGCAAAGGCAGCAGGTGCTACAAAAAAAAAAAAAAAGCAGGACTGACCCTCCTGGAGAACAGAGAGTGCTGAGCAGGGGCTTGAGGCCAGTGGGTGGTCTTCTTGCGTGAGGGCCCTGGCATTGGGGGGGAAGAACCAATATGGCTTGGCTTGTTACCATAATGCTTTCCTGTGGCCTCCTGGTCACTATTGTGAGATGAGCATACTGGTTTTGGAAGGTTCTTGCTAGAATGTCTAATTGGGGACATTGGCCCGTGGGTCTGCTGCTTTTGAGTTTCAATAAATCCTTTAACTCGTCTGCCTTCTACTTAGAGAATTCCTTAAATCCTGTGATTCTGGACCATTCAGGCATATTCATGGTTATCTTTGAAGTCATGAATTCTGCCTTAATGATATAGGTATTACCTGTTCTTATATAAACCCTTTGTTCCCACTATTTGCCCAACCTTGAACATTTCCACTTACCCCTCCCCCAACTTTCTATAAGCTAGGATTTCATAGCAGCTCTTTTCTCATGGCAAAGAACTGGAAATTGAGGGGATGTCCAGCAATCGGGAAATGGTTGAACAAGTTGTGGTATATAATTGTGATGGAATACGATTGTGCTATAAGAAATAATGAGTAGGATGTATTCAGAAAAACCCAGAAAAATTTACATTAAGTGCCATAAAGTGAAATGAGTGGAACCAGGAGAACATTCTACACAGTAACAGCAATATTGTAAGATGGTCAACTGTGAATGACTTGGCTCTTCTCAGCAATACAATGATGTGAGATAACCCTGAAGACCATATAATAAAAAATGTTTTTCATCCACAGAGAAAGAACTGATGGAATCTGAATAGAGATGTAAGCATACTTTATTTTTACTTTTTTGGGGGGTCCTTTTTTGGTCTATTTTCTTTTACAACATGACTAAAACAAAAATATGTTTTACATGACTACACATGTATACCTATATCAAATTGCTGACCTTCTCAATGAGGGAGTGAGAAGGAAGGGAGAGAACTCGGAACTCAAAATTGTAAAATCAAATGTTAAAAATGATTTCTACATGTAATTAGGAAAAAAACAAAATGCTGAATAAAAAGTGAGATTTTACTGATGCTCTTTTATAAACATAGCATCCATAATATTTTTCAGTGATTCTTCCTTGTGACAAAGGAGAAAGGAGGAAGGAAAGAAAAGCTTATTAAGGACTTACTGTACTATATTTCAAGCACTTTCCTAAGTAAGCACTTTACACATATTGTATTATTTAGTTTTCAAAATAACCATAGTAGGCAGTTGGTATTATTATCTTCATTTTCCTGTTAAGGAAACTTTAGCAGATATGGGTCAATTGACTTGCCCAGTCACACAGCTAGCAAAGTGATGAGGCTAGATTTGAAGTTGACTTCATTCTCAGTGCTCTATCCAGTGTGCTATCTTGCTTATAGTCAAGTAAAAAAAACGTAAAACAAAAAACAAACAAATGAAAAATCTGGTCTTGTATAACAATTTCTGCTTCATTTTGCATCTATGTTCTACCCTCTCTTTCATGACAGATTGATGGTTTGATTCACTATTGAAGCTACTAAGTCATAAAATTTACAGGATGTTGAAGTTTTTCCAGAACATCTTGTTTCTCCATTGAGATGGTAGAAATCTAGCAGGCAACCTTCATAATTTTAAATTCTACTGTATTTCCTATGGCACCTAGTTCATAGTCAATGCATGTAGTAATTATTTAATGCATGTTCACATATATATATATACACACACACACATACACACATATACATATATCTACACATACATACACACATATACATATAGTCCTTGTAAAAGTGGAAGCTAACCTGACAAAACTAAAACATCTAGTTTCTTGAGACTACCATATAATCACTCCTAAATAATATTTGCTGCATAGTCAAGCACTTACAATTCTACCATGTGCACAGCCCTAGGATTCATACCCCTATTGAACCACTTTATCATCGACTGAACTGTTTCAACTATGGGAAAATCTCTCTCTCTCTCTCTCTCTCTCTCTCTCTCTCTCTCTCTCTCTCTCTCTCTCTCTCTCTCTCTCTCTCTCTCTGTTTCTCTCTCTCCTATCAAGAATTTGCAGTTTTTGTACCTTCACAATTTAAATTAAAAACAAAAACTGCCAACAAATGTACATTGTCAAAACAAATTCTACAATGTAAGGACTGATATTAGTGTATAAAATCAGGCTAATCTCTGTAGCCTTTCATTGGATCAGAGATTCCTAAACCCTGGTTTTCTAGCTATGTCATAAATCAGAACAGATTTCATTGGAAATTATGCATGAAGTCTCTTCAGACCTTTCTGAAACTTCTATCATGTGGGTTTACAAACTTTCAAGGAAAGTATCCTTATATTTTTAAATAAATTCCTGAGAAAATGCAAATAAACTCTACAGAAGCTAGTAGAGAGGTTTTGTTTATTTTGGGGGGGGGGATGAAAAGAAGTGTGGATTGCAAGAAGTATATGGGCATATGGTTCTCTCCCCACCAAACCACCCTTATCTTTGAAATATCTAAAACATCTAAGTGTCTTAAGGTATAGTCATTCAGTGGGAGCCACGGAGAGGATGGATCTTCAAATTCAAGAATGCTTACAATTAAAAAAATGTTCATGGAAACTAATATTTTATTATTTAATTCCCATAGGCCTTTATTTTCTCTCCTACTGTTTAAGCACCATGCATACAATATGGGAAATTGAAAACAAATTTATTTGTTATTACTATATAATAATTATTACATATTGCCATTATTTTGTTATGTGTTGTTATTATATATTGTTATTTATATCAGTGAATTACACAGTGAAAAGAAGACTTTTTGGAATCAGAAAACCTAATTTTAATTCAACATTCTGGTGTTAGTACCTATGGTACACAAGGTAAATGATTCACCTGAAAAATTAGGGCTAGGGTAGAAATACTTGCTAAATTTGGAAACTAACCTAAGTTCAAATATAGGTTTAACTGCTTAATTCCTGTGTTACCATGGTTGAAGGAGTTAGGCTGGGTTACATGTAATACTCCTTCTGGTTCTAGATTTACATCTATCTATCTATCTATCTATCTATCTATCTATCTATCTATACAAATACATATTATACATGTTTCTGTAAGCTTATGTATCTACGAGTATATTTTTATGTATCTACATATATTTTTGTATACACATGTGTATATGTATATATATAATATACATATATATATAATGTATGTATCTAAACCTATCTTTATCTATAAAGTTATAAATATCACAGTAATTTCTATATATCAATTCTTATGTATGCATATGTGCACACATATGCATGCATATACAAACACATGTGTATACATATGTATCATGTATATGCATGTGTGTATATATGTGTATAGATATAGATGATATATAGATATAGATAATATAGCTATATAGATGATATAGATGTAGATATAGATGATATAGATACATGCATGGTATCATGGTATTGAGCTGATTATGGACCCAGGAAGACATTCAAGTCCTTCACATGACATATTCTTGCTTTATTTACAGGCAAGTTCAATGCCTTGGGCAATTCTGAAAAACAATCCTTCTGTGAAGAAATTTTTCATGGTGGGAGTTCCTTTTACTGATAAAATCACAGATCCCTGGCAAAAGCAAAGGCACATTTTCATAAATTTTTATTTCCTTGTCAATGATGTTTAATGTACAAAAGCATTATCCAATCTGAATACTTTGAATTTTGAGCAATACATTCTAATAAATTTATTTTTTTTATCTAGAAGGTCTTGAGTACTGTTCCATGTATTAAAGTAGCTACTTATCCAGACACACTTCATGGGTGTGCATCTTACCTGTTCAGTTTAGAAATGACTGATGTTAAGTTCATTAGCTGATGCTATAAAGGTTTATAAGCCTTACTAATTGTCTTTATAGCTTCCTCAAATTACTCTTAATTCCCCCCCTACAGGTTTAGATTTAAGAGAAATACCTTATTGGACCACACATTTATTAATTCCAACAGGATGGTAGAAATTGCTATACTAATCATTATTTTAACATATTCCAAAATTATTAAAATGAGAACAATTTTTTTATCTAAATAAGATCAATCCTAAATTTTTAGATGGAAAAAAAATGATTTATTAAATTGATTGTTCAGTAGGTAGAATACAAAGCCTAAAGTAAGGCAAATTTATCTTCCTGAGTTCAAATCCAGCCTCAGACTGGGTGATTAACTGGGTGATCTTGGGCAAAGCACTTAACCTTAACCCTGTTTGCCTCAGTTTCCTTATCTGTTAAATAAGCTGAAGAAGGAAATGGCAAACCACTCCAATATCTTTGTCGAGAAAACCCCAAACAGGGTCACAAAGCATTGGGCATGATGGAAAAAAATAACTGGACAATAACAAATCCTTCTCCAGAAATACAGCACATGATGTTTCCAATACAAAAATGTTGTGCCAAGTACTAGATACAATATCCCAGTTCGCACCTTACCATGGTAGGGTACAAAAGTACTACTATTTCCTTCATTTTAGACATGATAAAAGGAATATAAAATCAATGCAGCTTTTTTCATTGCCATATTGAATTGTTGTTCTACACTGAATTTTTAATTTACTAAATCCTCAGGTGCTTTCTTATGTGTTCTGTTGTCTCGTCATAGTGTGCCCATTATTTTTATTTAAACAGTTGATTTTTTAAAAAACATTTTAAGCCTTTATTTAAATTTATTACTTCCACAGTCTCATCATTTTATACTATTCTTTCTTCTATTTCTTTAAATTTTCTTCCAATATAACTTCCTCAATTTTGATTTCGTTGAACTAAATCTAAATTAAATTTGATTAGATTAAATTACATCTATCCCAACTTATTTTTTTTTAAATTTCACTTGTATTATCTTTTTGTTGATGGCTTTGACATTTTGTATGTATGTGTGAGGATGTCTGAGGGTTTGGTCTAAATACATGCTTAGTTTTGCCAAGTTTTCTTGAAGTAGCTAGGTTAATTTCCTTTAATTATGATCAAAATATATGAATGGGGAAGCAGAAAGTATAAGAAGTCCTACCACCAGTAGAATATAAATCTTCTATGAGTATACATGACCAGGAAGATAATCCCTAGGGAATTGCTTGAGGCACACAGAATATGAATAATTTTCCATTAGAGTATCAGAGGCAGGATTTTCTTGACTTCAAATCCAGAAATCCCTAATTTCATTTCCCTAAATTCAAAAAAGCCTTTATTGAGTTTCTACCATATGCCAGATTATAGTCTAGGTTCTAGGGTAACAAAACCAAATTTGGAAACAGTCCCATCATCAAGGGCCTTATTTTTTGGAGGAGAAACTGTACAAAGATAAGTAAATACACAAAATTTTTCTGAGATGGGAATAAGTGGGTATGTGAAAAATTTCCACTACATTATATTTTCTTTGTGAATTGATCTATAAATAAGTGGATGATAAATCTGGTCACACATTTGCAGTTTCCACTTTGTCTCTTTCTATCTCAGTGCCTTCATCACTTTCAAAGCACCTTGAATATCATTCATATGTGTGTGTGACACACACACACACAAATATATACACAAACATATATATATATATAAATATATATATATTATATATATTCATCTTTTAATACTGACAGGCAAATGATACACAAAACTTGCTCTCTTCATATAAACACATAAAACAAAATAGTTGAATAGATTGTAGATTGTCACAGTTTGTTACCACATTTTAAAATTTTTGCTCCACGTAGCCTCCAACCCCAGGAAGAAGTCTTTCAAACACGGTCAATTTGTTAGCCCTTCCAGACTGAAGCAAATGTGAACACTCATCCTTAGAAAGAACTGTTCAGATAGGTTTGATATTTCAGATCAATATGACAGTGAAAACCTAATTTCCAAGAGGCAATTATAGGTAAGAAAGACAGAATAAGCTACTACTTAAATTTCCATGTGATTCTAAGTTACTACATCATGCTATCATTTTATTATTTTGAAGATATTTTGTGAATTATTAGTCACATGTGCCTAATAATCAAATGTCCATGTCAGTGCCCTTTTTTGCTGAAAAGAATTCATTTTATTATCCACCAATTTGAATTATTTGTAACAGTGTCCCACTCTATTAGAATGAATAATTAGGAACTGGTTATAATGTTAATATGTACATTCAAAAAATTACTAATTTATTTCAATAAGCTATTAAAACTACTTACTCAAAATGGATAAAAAATATAACAAATGCCATCAAAGGGTTACAAGACCTGAAAAGATATTCTAAAATTTGTTTTATTGCTCAATAACTTTTCTACTTAAATTAACAATAAAAATTTCTTTGTTCCTGAAAGACAATCTCAGAATAAAGGAGAGCATCGCACCACAGAAAGCTTTGGTTGTTGAGGTGTCTTGGGAAGTACAAAGTTCCATGTTAACTCTCACTTATTATTATTCTCATTATTTCTTCACAATCTTAACAAATTTTAAAAGAGATTCTGGAAGACTTCTTGTCAGGGATGTTTAGAAATGTAATACCTATTCAGATATAGATTAGAACACAGGGCTTTTGAGATCACTTTCAGATCAGAAATTCTGTGACTCATATATGAATATTTTCCTTAGTAAGAAATAAAGTCTCTCCAAGTTTGGTGCCAATGAAAAAGAGAAAATTCACCTTCCTCCCTTCATTGGAGATATTGGGGACTATGAGCATGGAATATCAAATATATTACCAGACTCAATTACTATGTCAATAAGTTTTACTGAACAACGTTATTGTCTTTCCTTTAAAAGTGTTATGACTTGGCTTTCTAGGTAGGGAGATGTAATGGCAAGTAAAGTGAGACTTTTTGTTGTCTTTTGTTTTGGAGTGCTTCTCAGCACTGTGGTAATCAAGTGTCTTTGAGTCTTGCCTTTGATAGAATCAAGAGATTTTGATGACCTGCTTGAATCACAAGAAAGCCTAAGTCACATGTGTTTGAGTCACGTGGTTGTGACACCCTCTGTGGGCTGACCCTGAAGAAGTGTGTGTGTGTGTGTGTGTGTGTGTGTGTGTGTGTATACATACATATATATATATATATATATGTATGTATGTATATATGTATATATTCTGAGGTTAACATTTTGCTTGGGGCTCACTCATTAGAAGAATGTTCCTGAGATTTGGCCAGATGAGACTCTGGATAGCTGTTAAGGAGCAACCTGGCTTTTAAAACCCAGATGTTGGTGCTTCTCTCTCTGGTAACTATGTATGTATTGCTATGGACAGATGGTTAGATGCTCCTTCTGCTGATTTGTATTTGCTCTGTTTATGTAATTTCTGCTCGTAATTTCTGTTCGTGTTTTCTCTGAAGTTCAGGGCACTGACTTTTTCCCCTGAGCTAAGTGAATGATATATGTATGTTTAATTAAAGTGAGACTGTAAAACCCTTAAAGTTCCTTTCCTCAGAAAAGCAGATCAAAGAACTTGTGCTAGTAGCCCTTTTTGTGCTGGTGGTGTTGGTCTTACATAGCCACAGGAGTGCCAAGTAGCACTATTGTTACAGGAGAGGACAGTGATATATTTGGAAATCAAGGTAACATTAAAAACAAAAGATATTAATAACATTAAAATTAAGGAAATGAGTAAGATCTCAGATATGCCACATAATACTTTTTAATAGCTGTCATTTATTGTTTTGGATTTTTGTATTAAACAAATAAAAAGAACACACAAAGAAAATATTAGTGGAATTATGAAATGTTCTTTGAAATTTTCCTGAAACAATACTCAACTTTTTAAAATATCCACAGCTTTAAATTATCCTACCTATATGATTAATATTTTCAGATTCTCATTAGCTGTCCCTTCTCCTACAATAAGTATGCATCATCTCTAGTTGTGAAGCAAGTTGTCATTATGACATAGAAATCATGCATTTCATGAATTTCCTCTATCCTCCAGGCCACTTGTGTTCTTTAAATAGATATTTTAAACCAATATGTCAATAGATATCCAAAATGTCCATAGACATAGTCATGGAGAAGTAATCAGGAATGTAACAAATCAGAGAGGGAAGAAGGGAGGGAGAGAGGAAAATGTAAAGAAGAGAAGCAGGAGAGAAAAGGAGGCAAAGAAAGAAGAGATGGGGACTTAGACATACAGAAATAGAGAGAGGGAAAGAGAGAGAGACAGAAACTAAGAAAAACATAGACAGAGAGATGGAGAGTGGGAGAAAAAGGGAGAGACAGAGAGGGAAAAAAACAGATACAGAAACAGAGAGAAAGAACATTTTTATTTTTAAGCACACATTTAAAATCAAAAAATTTTCACACAATATGATATAATCTGTTTTATTTAAAAGAAAAGAAAACACTCTGCTACAAAACCATTCTACATTCATGGACACAATGATATTTCAATCAATAAATTACCTACAAATTTCCTTTAAGAGATTGGTTTCCCATTGAAGTGGTTTGGGCCTATTTTGGCCCCCTCCACAATGGGTCTATCCAATTCAATTCAACTTCTACTTACAGTATGGATATGAAAAGGGCTATATCCTACTGAATGAAGACAGAAAAAAACAGAGACAGATGTGTGTGTGTGCGTGTGTGTGTATGTGTGTGTGCATCTGTGTGTGTTTAGATATCTTTCTATTTAGTGTATGTACAGCAGTAAAAATTAGGTTCATTAAAGCAAAAGAACTCATCAATTGTGAGTATGAGGAAAAGCATTGTATACAATGTGGTATCTGAGCTGAGACTTCAAGGAAATTTGGTATTCTAAGAAGTTGACAGGAGGAAGTACATTCCAAGTATGGGATAGTTACTGTGCATATCTGATATCTGGAGAGAAGAGATTGAAATATCTAGTAAAAGGAAAAGCTACTAAGCCAGTTTTACTGGAATGTTCAAAGGCACTGAAGTCTGAGGAGAAGACAGTGATAACTGTTCTGTTATGACTGGACTAGGACCTGAAAAGTCTGAGACTTGAGGACTTCCAAAACATGGTCACTGGGGACTAGGAGAGGTAGTACCTAGGCTACCTAGAGACAGATGAGGATATTCACTTTCTAGTTACTTCAACAAGAGGCAAGATAAATATTTATATTTTCTCTATGGCCTCATCATTGCTTCTGGTATAATGATGAGGCCACAGGGGAAAAAATATATCTATATCTATATCTATATCTATATCTATATCTATATCCATATATATGTATGTATATATATGTGTGTATATGTATATATATGTGTGTATGTATGTATGTATGTATATATATAGTATTTGAGACCATTGTGGGAATATGATCACGAGGACTTGATCTCATGTGGCATAGACATGTGGAATAAGGGAGAGAGTACCCTGAAGAGGTGTGACAAGTACAGAATCTGAATCTTTAGGCATCTTCTTTAGTATTTAGATTATTTCTACCTCTTATAATAAAACTTCTAACAAGAAATGTTACATTTAAAAATTCTGTTGGGGTCACAATTAATATAGTAATAATGTACCTTTAGAGTAAATACAATGGGACAAAAAGTTAACCATAATCTACAATCAGGTTGAATGAAACATTCATGGTATTTTGAGAGGAGAAATCTTTGTGGATTGACATTATTATTAAGAACTTGGATAAAGCCATTAGTACCATGCTTGTCAGATTTGTACATGACACAAAGCTAGGATTAATAGCTAACACATTATATGCCATAGAATGGATTTGAAAAAGAACTGGAGGGCTAGTACCTAAGCTATGGAGGGAAATAGCAATAGAAAAAGCTTCGGATTTCAAGTCAGAGAAATTGAGAGAAGCTCTGTCCCTTATTCCCTGTGTGTCCTTGAGCAAATCTCTTAATTTCTTTGTACCTTAGTTTCATCATCTTTAAAACTAAGAGGTTGTTGTACATCCATTAGCTGCAGGTCAGGGAGATAAGGAAGTTCTCAAGGCCTTTGGTATGTTTTAGTGAACAAGCCCTAGGCCCAGTGGTCCTGGCTTTTAGGGCCCTGTGTTCCTGGGGACATAGAGATTCACACAACTCCCTGACCAGAATTGGAATGAGCCTTATGGGCAGGGGACAAGAAACCAAATCAGACCAGGAACAAGATTCATCTTCCTCTTGGGTTCTTCCTTGCAAGGGTTTTTAGTAGGCCAGCTGAACCCTTACAGGTTATAAGAGCTAACAGGCCTTGTCTGGTCTTCAATTGATCTGAGTAGTCTTACCCATTGTGTATAGGGACCTTTGGATGAGCCTACCCCATGCCACCCAGAACTTGTCAATTAGGGTTCCTTAGGCCTGTGGATTATCAACTCCTTCCGGTGTCCCAAGGACAAACTGGCAGAAGTTTGAGAAATCCTTTGTAGGGCAAATGGACCATAGTCTAGAAATGCATGACTCTAGAATTCGAAAGTAATTCAGTAATAATCTTACTTCAACCTGAGCATGACAACAAGCTCTGATACTACCTGTGATCTTATGCAAGTCACTTCTGTCTCCGAGCCTAGTTTTCCTCATCTGTAAAGTGAGGGTGGTTGGGTGAGATGATCTCTAAAGTCTTTTAAAGCTCTGTCTTTGTGACCAAATTTCTGTAAAATGATACCTTCCCCATTCCCACCCCCCCCCAAAAAAACTAAGAGGTTGGACAAGATGACCTTTAAGCCCTAATTCTGTGGTCATATTCTAATTATAAACCGATGATAATAAATCACATTTTGATTGTGTGTTTTCGTTCAAAATACCTTTTATTCATTAAAGCACTTTAAAATATATAACCATCAGCATCCCTATTTTACAGATAAAGAAAGTGAAATCCAGAAATGCTATACTATTCTGGAATCAAAATCAGTGTGTCTTTTCATGACACCCTCATTGAATTATTATTGTTGTTGTCACTTCTGTGCCTCCTCCAACAACTCATCATGGAATAGAGGCTATGTAAGATTCTTCAATGCTTCATGGTAAGAGTAATTAATAAAGACTCATCTTTCTAGTAAAGTAACAGACCTTTTTTCCAATAAAGTAAGAGGTGACCTACTACAAAATGCTATCAGTTACCTGCTTCAAGATTCTGAGAAATATTAATTGGGAAGAAAATCACTCCCTCAATTCACTTTCATGACACCCTGAAGTCCTCTGTTAACTAAAATGCTTATTTTTAATTGCTTTTCAGTTGCTGTCTTTAATACAGTCTAAATATATATTAGGTACTGTAACTCATTGATATTTAGTGTGCTACATTTTATGATCTCATAATGAAATGCAAATATATGCAATCTAATAAATATAATTTGGAGGAAAAACATCCATGAAGCTGAATTTATATACTATGCTGAGATGCTCTTCTAGACTGAAAGTTGGCAGCAAAATATTTGTGACAAGGGAAACAGTGTGAAGCAGTTAACCATCCTGTGTTTCTCTTTTGTAGGAATGATAGGCTGAGAGTCATAAATGAAAAAGGTATCCTTGGATGATTAATGATGAGGCAAATTTGCTAAAAAAAAAAAAAGTCTTATGCAGGACATTACTTAACACGGCAAACACAAAAACATGCAGCATTTTGTACCTTATACATTTCTTAGAAATAGGTTATCATCCCATGTTCCAAGATAACACATCAACAATCTGACAGGCCAGTGTAATAGGGTGGCTCCAATATGACCAGAATCCTTTTCTCCACTGAGAAAATATATTTTATGTCCACTAGTTATAAGATTCTCTGGATATTCATAGTATCAAAGAATTAAAGCTGGACTGGACCTTTGGATCCATTAAGTCCAATCCTCTCATTTTAGACATCTTGACAAACCCAGTAAGTCACAATACTATTTGATTTATGATGAGAGTCTCTTATATACAAATTAAAATTGTCCAGGATATGAATGTTGCATCTTTAATGGACATGCACTTTGCATCTTTATAGTAAGATAGATAATACTCTAACTTTGTGGACTTACAGATTGAAATGAGTTAAGAGGCTACTATGTCATTAAATACCTTCTATTATTTCAAAATAGGTTCTCCATTTATCAGAAGTTTTTCCTCCTATAACTTTGTTAATAGGATATCATTTGACATAGTGATATTGAAGTAGGAATACCTTGTAGTAACTTTCAATTTTGCAATTTCAAAGATGATTCAGGATCATTTGCACTTATGTACTTGCTCAAGAACACAGAAATACATTTAAATAGATGTATTTTGCTTTTTCACCTTGCAAAATATATGGCATAAATTATATATTATTCTTTAAAATAGGTATTAATTCATTTATATAAACTAAGGCATATAATTTTTTTTTCAGCCAAGACAGAAGTAGGTAGGCAAGAAGTCTTTTTCAGTGCTCACTTTTTTCCAGGACTGTGCTAAGCACAGATGCAGACATAAGCGAAAAAGAAATAGTCATTTACCTCATAAAGTGTACATTCTAATGGGGCACAACATATTACAAGGAGTTGAAAATCTAGAGGAAGAGTAAGAAGGTACCCATGAGAAGGCATGATGGCAAAACCAGAAGAACTGCTCTAAGAGGAATAGAGAATGACCAGGCTGGGCTCTTCCTCCAAAAGGAGTCTTTGTAAGAAAATATTCAATGGGCCAAAAGGCCAGTGTGGTACATGGATGATCCAGGATAAAAAGGTCCCTGGTAATTGTGGTAAACTCCTGGACTAGAAGGCACCTTAGTCACGGAGACAAGATACATATAGTCAAAAGGTCAGCCTGGAAGGAATGAAGCCACTGTATGAAAAGGTCTTAAATTTACTCTATACAATTATCCCATCCACATCACAGGGGTTAGGGGCACAGCACCCCATGATCTGGAAAATCCACCTATATTTTTGGCCCTCCCTTCATTCCAGAGAAGTCTGATTTTTTCTTGGGGTTTAGAGTAACTTGTTGTAAAATTTGGGTTGATATTTTACAATAATAATATACATGTATTTATGCATTTCCAAGTTTCTAAATGTTTTCTGTTTCTGCTGCCTTCATGTGTTGTCTGTGGCTTCTGCAAAACTCCCTCAAAAATTACATTTAATTTCTTATGCCAACCCAAAATATAATGAAACTATATAGGGAAAGTCATGATGTGTAAGATATAACTGTAGAAGTGCTTTGGAAGTCCAGTCATCCGTGAGGCAGAATAGTTTCCTTGACCAAAAAAAACTAGATCATCATTCAATGATCTGATACTGTATTTCTTATCTCATTCCAAGTAACTCCTCAATTTTTCACAATCATTGTCATTAGTCAAGTATAGACACTAAAAAGGTAGTCAATATTTGACTATGATATAGAGCTAAATGATAATTTTCATATTTTCATGGCAGATAGAATACAAAAAGTTTAGCAGAAAGGCACTCTAAGTAATGGTATTTTAATGGTATTTGCTCAGTGTAATCACTGAAAATCATTCAACAGAAATTGCTGCGGTACAATGGAAAAAGTGTTGAACTTGGAGTCTGAGGAGCTGAATTCTCAGTTGCATTGTCATTTACTTCCTGTGTGACCTCAGATGATTAACTTAATTTTTCTAGTCTTGATTTTCTCTTTTATTTAATGAAAAAAAGTTGCACTAGAGAATCTGAAAGTTTCCTTCAAGGTCTATAGTTGTTATCCTATGATATTTATGAAATGATCATCTATAGGAAATGCATGCCAACATAGATACTCACATACTGAAACATTTTTAAAAAATGTATTGGCTAAATATTTGAGATTGGGTAACTCCATAAAGCAACCAACTTGATAACTCTACCAAGTCAATAAATCCATCAATCAACATGCATTCACTAAGCATCAACCATGTGCAAGCACAGTGCTAAGTGCTGGGAATATAAAGAAAGGCAAAAAGCATAGTTCCTCCTTTTAAGGAGCTGACATTCTAATGTGGAAGACAAAATAAAAATAACTATTCTACACTAAGAGGAAATAGAAAGAGAGTGCAGTTAGGAGATCAACCAGGTAAGTGAGAAGTCATCCAGTAGAAGGTGGGATTTGAACTGAGTCCTAGAGAAAGCTGAGGAATCTGGGGGTTCAAAGTGAGGAAAAAGACCATACTAGGTATGGAGGAAAACTTAAAAAACCAATGCAGTCAAGAGTTCAAGTTCCATGAAGCAAGCTCGTCAGTGTAGCTGGATCCTAGAGTAAAGAGAAATAAAGTATAAGAAGACTAGAGAGGCAGAAGGTGTCAGGCTGTAAATGGTTTTCTATATCAAATCATGGATATTACAGTTGACCTATAAATAATAGGGAGTCACTGGGATTTAAAAAGAAGGGGTTAACATGGTTGCACCTATGCCATCCAAATGTCACTTTTGGCATTGTGAGGATTGGTATATGGTGAGGCATTTAAAGCAATCAAGACTATTGCCATAGTCAAGGCAAGAGGTAATGTGAGTATGTACTAGAGTTGTGGGGATTGTGTGATTACGCAAGTGGAAAAGAAGGGGTATCTAGCTATAGCTCTATGTATACATAGACACATGCATGTATATATGAATGTGTCTCTATATATAATATGCATATGAAAGATGTAAAACTAGAAATGATGAAATTTGACAACAGATCAGATATTTATGTTGAGTGAGAGAAGAGTTAAGGATGACAACATTCTTTGGCCCTAGGAGATGACGGAAAAGTTTGAAAATGGAGAGGATTAATGGGAAGAAATAATGTATTCTGTTTGGGCAAGTTGAGTTTGAGATCACTAAGTGACTTTCCATTTGAGATTTCCCAAAGACACTTGGCAATGCTAGACAGAAGCTCAGGAGAGAGATAAGTTCTAAATATGTAGAGATGATAATCCTCTTTATAGAGATGAAAAAAATCCATTGAATTAGTCCATCTGAATTTTAGAAAAAAACTCTCTAAATAGATAAGGACATACGGACAAATTTAAGAAAGGACTAGATCCTAAGCTCAGTAGCATTTGGACAAAATTTTAGAAATTCCAAAATACTTTTAACAGCTCTACAGAGCACAGTCCTGAAAAAGCCCATTTTATCAACCAGTAACCTTCCAGTGATTCTAATTATGCACAGAATGCAAAAATAATAGAATATAGGAATATCTCCCACCCCAGTGGGAAGATTCATGATAGGTGTACATGGGTTGCAAAACATCATCAAGACATGAATGTAAAAATGGAATAAACAAATTATTAAGGATATGTTTGGTTGGAGAAGAAGTTAAACTCAGAGTGAAAAGAGAGATCAAAAACCACTGAACACTATTACTACTTAGAAGTTTTCAGAGGGCTGTATTTATGTCAGAACATGGACAAAAGCCAACGAGGAAGAGAAGAAATATAAAGGTTGTGATATGCAGGGGCTAAAGGAACAAGGAAATCATAGATCATTCAAAGTATCAGGCATAAGGCCTTTCTTGCACTACTTCACCATCTACCTCTCCCAAAAATAGAGCCTAATGATCATCTTATCCAACCCTTTCATTTTTCCTTTGTGGAAACTAATAACCAGAGAAGTTGTGACTTGCCCAGTATCACCCAGCCAATCAACAATAGAGCTACATTTTGAACTCAGATGATCTCACGCCAAATACATCCAGTACATTTTCCTTTGTACTCCCAAAGTCTCCTTACTTTCTGGTCTAGTGAAATTTTACAAGTAAAACCACCATGTCCCTTGTATTTATGGTCACAGCTCTGTGATGTCTTAATAACTTCATTTTTTTCTGGTCTATTTCTGTGGTTTACTAAGTACCAGGTGATCCCAGTAGAGGAAACTACCTCTATCATTTCCCATCTGCAAATCTCTTTCTGCTTACAACTATAGCTAGTTGTTTGCCCCCCCAAAAGTTATTTAACTTAGCCAGGATAACACAATTTATATGTATCAGAACCCCAATTCTCCAGACTGCAAACTTGACTATATCCATGGTGCCACAATGCCTCTCAATGGCCTAATAAATTAGTTAAAATATTTAAGCTCGAACCAGACTAGTTTTTCAAAGTCAAAACAGTAGGCATGTTTTCCATATCCACATCCTACTTTTATATGTAACCCCTATAATAGGATAATTTCTTATGCAACAAAATTCTCTCATTCCAATACAGTTTTTTTGGGGGTATGGTATCAGCAAAAGAAAAAAAAAACAGGCTTGTAACATAAAGAGAATTTTTAATGGCAAAACTGTCCTAAGCCAACCTCCACCTAAAATCACAATAATATT
Source organism: Trichosurus vulpecula (assembly GCF_011100635.1). Lineage (NCBI taxonomy): Eukaryota > Metazoa > Chordata > Mammalia > Diprotodontia > Phalangeridae > Trichosurus > Trichosurus vulpecula. The sequence continues at coordinate 151,601,690 of NC_050578.1, forward strand.
CAACTAAAGGGACTCAAATGTATAAATCTATTCATGGGAACCCAAGAATAAAAAAGAATCACACTGCATGACAGACACATATAACCCTATTGGGATATTTGAGTTTATTTCTATATGGAATTCCCAGTGTAGAAACTCCCTCTACCAATTCAGACCAACACAAATTCAGTGAATTACAGTCAGTGAGTAACCTAGGACACTTAGATTTTAATGTACTTGCGCAAGGTCATGTAGATAGGTATGTTAGGTAAGATTAATCTTACTCTACCTGAGTCCAAGACCAGCTCTCTGCTAAGACATGACCTCTCAGCATTATAGCAAAAAAAAAAATACCTAACAAAATATTGTGGATACCAACTGTACTTGGTGTAGGTATGAAAGGATTACTTTTAGAGTCCCTATGGGAGTGACTTACAACTCTGAGGGAATGTCTGTGTGGGAACACTTTAACTCACTAATTTCAATCTGGTTATTTTCCACTCTAGGCCAATAGTAATCACCATACATAAATCTGAAAATATAAAAGTAGAAATGAAAAAATAATTTAGAAAAGAGAAACAGAGTCTAACACTGAACTATGCCAATGGTTCTCATACATACTCACCAAAACAAAGTAGATTCGTCTTTTTTCTTTCTTTCTTTCTTTCTTTCTTTCTTTCTTTCTTTCTTTCTTTCTTTCTTTCTTTCTTTCTCTTTGTCTCTGTCTCTGTCTCTGTCTCTGTCTCTCTCTCTCTCTCTCTTTCTTTCTTTTTTTCTTTGTTTCTTTCTTATGCTTTTAGAAAAAGGTAGTTAGTGTTTTGTCATAATATTGCTATCTCTTGTGTCTCACTTCAGGTTCTTGTGGCTTGAGTTAGGAATGTGAATATTCTTGATTTTGCATAGTAAAGAAGCTGTAATTTATCAGAGAAGCCAGTGTATTGGTTATGAAGACTCTCCACTCAGCACAGAGAATAAGTTTTTCTCTGTCTGCTATTACATATATTATTTATGGTTGATTGATTTTGAATTAATGGAAAGAATATTTGTAAAATACATGTCAATGATATTTATAATGGGGGTGTACTTGCAGTGGCTTCTGTGTCTGTTTCATGTAAGTGACAAGTTAAGAAATGGAAAGTTCCTTTTGGCATATTTCTTCATCTAAGAATTTTTATTTCTTTTTTAAAAAGGGAGCTTCCTTATGAAGCATTCCTTAATTCAATTTAAATCCAAAAGCATTTAATGAGCACATGTTATGTGTCAGACACTGTGCTAGGCACCAGGGATATAACAACAGAAATGAAAAGAGACATTTTTTTCCTAACCTTACATCTTACAGAGAAGAATGAAGTGCAGAAGCCCACTTGTGCCTATTCAGAGTGATGATCCAGAACATTTGGAGGATTAGTGAAGGGTTTCCTAACATGAAGCCCCCATATAAACTCTAGTTGTCAGGAAATACATGACTTATTAAGTTGTTCTTAAAGGAATGAATAGACTGAATACTCTTTACAAATTCCCTCTATTAATTTAAATCTTATTCTTACAAGCATAATTCTATGCCATCTATTCCATGCTGCTACCAGCAGATTGTGTTTTCTCAATGGGAATTTTATACGTACACACACACACATATACGTAGATGGATTTAGAATATTTATATATATATATGCACATAATATTTTTATGTGTGTATATACATAAATATGTGTGAACATCTCTCTATATGAATCTATATGTGTATCTATATATCTCTATCTATCTGTCTATCTATCTATCTATCTATCTATCTATCTATCTATCTATCTATCTTCTAAAGCCACCTTGGTCCTTGATCAAAACATTCCAGCAATGAGAAGTGCTTCCTTTAAGTAGCAACTCCTCTGTAAATAAAAGTCTTCAGGACGTGCCTGGATGATTATTACTTTTATAGAAAAGATCACAGACTTAGGTGGGAGATTGAAAGTAGATTATTTTAAGGGTCTGTTCCAACTCCAGGCAACAGTCTAAGAATTAGCTAAAATTCAAGATAATCTAGAATCATTTTCCCAAGAATAACTAAAGAGTTTACTCCCTTAGAAGTGTGGTGAATACATTGAATTAAAACATTTTGCATTTCTTTAGCTCTTGAAAAAATTTTAAAACAGCTCTGCATTTATCCTCATATTTTAAACTCACAAAATTCTATGATATGGAAGTAAAAGTTGCTATTATTTTATAGATGAAAAAATTAAGATAAAATAGTCAAGTGACTTGCTCAAAGTCATATAGCTAAAAAGTGGAAGAGCCAAGATTAAATACAAAGTCTTGCGATTCTAGGTTTCCCTGCCAATTGACAGTCATACAGAATTGCTGGTACACAAATTTCCTGGGGAAGAAACAGTTAACACTGATTTATCTATGGCAGTTAGTGACATTATTTGAGCAAACCTAGTGCTATTAAAATAAACGTCTACATGGTACTAACTGTGTGTTGAGTATAGGCACACTTTCAGGCATTCCATTATTCTTGCCCCCATAGTGTAGTAAAACCAAAAAAATAATAAAAATGATTCCAATTGCTTTCAAAATGATAAACAACAAATGTAAGGGGGGATAAAAAAGCAGCAGAAATCAACCTTCCATTTCTCAGCATGGCACCTTCTTGATTTGGGCACAGCTGCTGCTGCAGGCACAGCCCATTACAAATGCAAGCACTAGTCATTTTTTTGCCACAAATAATATTTTCATTATTTTTAAAATCCCTCAGGAATACATAACATTGTACCAGATTCCCATCCTCTGTGGCTCCAGGGAAGCAACCCCTCGATATGTAAAGGATGAGAACTCAGTACCTTAATGTCATTGGCTTAAATGCTTGACTACAGTGGTAGAGTAACCGATGCCTCATAATGTTGAGTGACCAGTTGATTTATCTGTTAGGAAAGACAAATCCTTCCCCCTTTCTTCATAAGAATGAAATAAACATCTCACCTCTCTTCATATTTCTGGCTCATTCTTTTTCTCTTTCTTTTCAGGCTATCTAAAATCTACCCTTTATTCACTTCTTTGGGGGTAAAGAATTTAAAGTTTTTTCTTCAGTATTTCTATAGGTCAGTTTTTCTCTCTCCCTCCTTCACTGTCTTAATCTCTATCCTTGTTTTTGTCTCTGTCTTCCTGCCTCCATTTCCATCTGTTCATCTCTTTCTCTGTTTCTTTTTCTGTCTCCGTTTTTCTCCATGTCTCTCTGACGTTTTTGTCTCTCTGTCTCTCTCTGTCTCTCAGTGTCTCTCTCTGCCTCTCTCTGTCTCTCAGTGTCTCTCTCTGCCTCTCTCTGTCTCTCAGTGTCTCTGTCTCTCTATGTCTCTGTCTCTGTCTCTCTCTGTCTCTCTTTCTCTCTCACACACACACACACACACATGTGCATACACCCATGTTATGGAATATATCTCATGGTAGCAAAATTAACACTCTTAAACCATTCAAATGCATTGTATTTACTGAAACTACTATTGACAGTGGCAGAAAAAATGAGGACAACTGAAAGACATTGAAGTTCAAGGGACATTTTTACCGACATGGATTTTGTGACTGTTGAGAAGCACCAGTAGTAACACTCCCTTATCATAGTGATGCCTTTGAAGCATTCAGAAGAGTAATTGAAGAGTTGTAAATAGTGGTTAAGCACTCTTCCATGGGTTTCCTTTCAGCAAACAGTCTCTCATGATATCCTTGAGGACAAGATGGAGTGGAGAGATACAGGGTGGTACTCTTAGATGATTCACAGCCACTGAACAATCAGACCGAAAGCGTATGGCTTCATAGATCAGTGATAACTTGGAGGGCAGTCTCTAATGCAATGTCAGCAACCTGCCCGTTGAATAATTTTTTCTCAATAACTGAAAGAAGACATACATAATAGTAATGGATCACTTTTATATAGTGTTTAAAAATTTGTAAATACCTACACACAACATCTAATTTGGTCTTCATATCAATCCTATGAGGTAGGTCCTAGCTGTAATTTTATTTTTTGCCCCTTTACAGATGAGAGACATGAGACTGTGAGAGATTACATGATTTTCCCATAGTGACAAAGTGAGTAAATGTCAGAGGCAGGATTCAAAGCTAGGTTTTCTTGCCTCCAATTCTAATGTCCTAGCCACCACATTCTGCTGGTATTTTTATTTGTATTACTAGGCTGAGAAAGGTAGTTAACCAAGACAATTGGACCACAGAAATGAGATCAAAACAGCAGCGATGACCAACCAATAACAGCAGCGACAATAACAGCAAGAGTTGACTGATAACTAACTTGAATATATTTAATCTAAGGTTAACTTAAGCAAATCAGTTCACGTCCTCGACCCTCTGTACCTTCCTCTGTAAAATGAATGTCTGAACTCAATTATCTCTAAAGTTCTTTCTAGTTCTAAATCTACAATTTTTTAATCCTACAAAGAAGAAACAGTAGAGATGAATGTAAAATACTGAATTTATTTTTAATAGGAGTGGAAGAAAGGAGGAAAAGAGACAGGGTTAGACACCATTACATGGGTGGAGAGAAAATACAGGGTTTCTTGGTTGAAACATATTTAGAATGTGATGGTAAGTTCTGGGTGCTATATTGTAGGAAAGAAATTGGTGATCTTTAGTACATCCAAAAGAGGCAGCCATCAACAGACAATATCATAAGAGCATTAGTTGAAAAAAAACCACCAACTGGAGATGTATAGCTGGAGATGATTTAGTGAAGCTAATATAGTACTAAGAGAATCATTATAGTTGTTTTTAGTTTTCTGATGGAGTCCCATGTGTCTAAGGAAATAGATCATTCTTCTTGGTCTCTAAAGGCAAAAATAGAACCAGTGTGTAGAAGCTACAAAAAGATACATTTCAGTTAAAAAAATATGGTTATCTGTACAATAAGGGTCCTGGAAATGTCACAATGGTCTATCTCAAGTGGTAAAAAATTCCCCAACAATGAAGGGCTCCATGTGAAGGGTAGATGACTACATTTTTGGTATGTTCTAGAGGGAATTCTTACTCCAGGAAAAGGCTGAAATTTTTACCCTCTGAGGTCTCCTGTACATCTAAAATTCTGTGATTATCCTTGAAAGAAATTTATACTCCTCCAACTGCTCCTTTCTAAAGCTGAGAAGAAAATGACTGTTACAGGTAATAAATACCAATCTTCTAAAAGGAAAATATAGCTAGGTAAACATGGATTTCTTCTTTTAAAAGGGAGATGAAACAGATAGTATATGGGGTGGGAGGAGGGAAGGCATGAGTAAACATAGCATAATCATTAATAGAACAAAAAAGCACCAATGGTCTATGAATGACTCAAGAGAGAGAGAGAGAGAGAGAGAGAGAGAGAGAGAGAGAGAGAGAGAGAGAGAGAGAGACAGAGAGAGACAGAGAGACAGAGAGAGAGAGAGAGACAGAGAGAGAGAAAGCTACAACAAGAGGATCAATCCAAAGAATGAACTATAGTTCGCCTGAGAAGATAAGGCCTATGGGGATGGAAGGGAAACATGACAACTCCTTACAAGTATCTGAGCCTTATGTGGAAGTTATGGTACATGTGTTCTTGTCTCCAAAGGGTAGGTCCAGGAGGAGTGGGCTGAGAATACAGCTGTCTAAAATTGGAAAGATTGGGTTGTCTCAAAAGATGGTGGGTCCCCCTCTCAACCCATGAATATCTTCAAGCACATCCCTTCCAATCTCACTTATGATTCTATAATTCTGAGGCTACATATTTTAGTAGGTATATTTCACTATTAATAAGACTATTATCAGCCTAGTAGAGTGGAAAGACTACTGGATTGTTGAGCAGAACATGTAGCTTTCAATTCTAGCTCTGCACAATGATTTTAAATGATTTGGTCCAACTCAACAAATATTATTTAGCACACAGACAGGTTTATCAGGTGTGTTATGTGCTAGGGTGGACACACATCTTAGAGAATGTACTATTTTTTCTATCACCGAGATTTAAGTCTAGTACAAAGATATAAGGCATATACAAGAAATCTAAAATTCAGTGTAATATTTAACCCATTCTGATACAACCCTGGGGACAAGCATGGCTCAAGAACAGGTCTATGACCTGTTAAGTTAAAGTAACTTAGAAAGGTAGGTGGTAATGTAGGTTATAAGAGAGAGATGGATTGAACAATGATCTACTGTTTGTAGTACTTTCTCTCACTCTTTCTACTTTGATAGGAGTGCAATGAGTAAGTAATTTCCTTCCATAGTGGTGAGGCTTTCTTGGTCTTGCCTAGTAGTAAAATAATAAAGATAGAGTGTACATTTCATTTCACCACTCATTTGTGAAATAGGGTTAATGATATACGTTCTATCTTCTCTCTCAGAAGGTTGTTAGGAAGAAATTGTTTGTAAATTATAAAAGGGCTACATAATGGGGATCTACTGCTATTGTAACATTTTTAAGTGCAGTGTTGATTTCTGAACATTACTATTCTCTCATGCACAAATAAGTTATTTATATTTTCCATGTTTAAAATGTTATCATATGAATATTATCTATTCAGGACATTAGAGATACCTTATTTCTTATATATTCTTCCTTAATTAGGCTAAAAAGTAATTTTATGTACCCTGAGAAGAAAGATAATATTTTATTTTTAAAAAACATATATTTATTTTAATTTTCAACATTCACTTTTAAAATATTGTGAATTTTAAATTTTCTCCCCCTCCTTTCCCTTCTCAGGATGGCGTTCAATCTGATATAGTACATACAGGTACAATCATATTAAACATATTTCAACATTAGTAATGGTGTTAAAAAGTATTAGAATTGAAGGGAAAAAAACATAAGAAAGGAAAAAAAAAACAAAAAAGGAAAAATAGTATGCTTTCATCTGCATTCAGACTCCATAGTTGTTTCTCTGAATGTGGGTAGCATTTTCCATCATGAGTCTTTTAGTATTGCCTTAGATCATTGCAGAAAGAAATTATTTTCAAATAACAAATTGTTTTCATCTCCCAAATTCTTGTGAGGACTCCTATCACATGTCTGTCTGAAGGCTACGTGTTCTGCTTTAGTCTTGTGATTATTTTAACCATAAAATCCTCATAATTACGCAGCACTTAATAGTTTATGAAGAGCTACTGTGATTCATGCTTCACATAGAGCATTAAGAAGAATACAAATGGAACTTAAAAATGAGCTTCTCTGTAACAGGGATCTACCAAGATACACAGACCAGTTTTCTGAGACTTTTTTTTGTAATGGAGCTTTACCAGTCAGTGAAAAATTACCCTTTTACTGGAGAGACGACTATATGTAAAGAACACTGAGATGTCTATAGTGTCATAAGATTTTTGGTTGTTTTAATCTACTAGTCTATGTGTTAGAGACACATAGTTAAAGTACCAATGTAGCAAAATAGGTAACATAGCATGATATGAGAAGCAAATAAGGCCACATTACTATCCTCCAAAAGGAGTAGATGGAGAATCATACAACCAGGAAAAATCACAGCCAGAAAGAATGACCAGCAGAGCCAGCATGTGAGGGCAATGCAGAATGAAGATCATGAGCAAGTACTAAGCTGCACTAGCCCAGCTGCAAGACATCTGAAGAAAATCATGTGGGGAATAATTTTTCTCTTTTTATGCTGTTGTCTTTTCTTTTTCTCCCCTCACCCCGAATCCCAAACTGTAGAATGTAAGGGAGACTGGGACTACACTAAACTATTTTTGTACAACATCTGTTAGACCTATTCCCACCAACTTCTGTAATCATGGCTGTGATTTGAGGGACACAGGAATATCAAAATGAGAGAAAAATCCAGTCCAGATATTATGGAGCCAAGTGACCTATCTACTTTGTTCAAAACTATACACGTGGCTGTGGGACATAATAAGATCCAGGCCACATCTGGGACAGCATAGCTTCAGTCAAAACACTCATGCATTCTAGGCTATGAATCCATTGTTTGTATCTTACTAAGGTCCTTATTTATTATTGTATGTTACATGGGGGAAGGGAAAGGAGGAAGGGCACTATAACTACTGCCTGCTTCATTTATTGGTCCCAACTGTATCATCTGCTATCAAATAAATTCTCAGCCCCACCTGTTATAAATACCAATTATCACCAGAGGGCACTCTGGGTTAACTACCAACCTCCTTGTGCCTCTCAAGCTTCTAGAGCAGCCCCTAAATTCTATCCCTTTCCCTTTCTTTATATAGGATATGGTTGGCATTTCCATCAGTAAGATCATGGTTCAACCCCCATTGTTTTAGCTCTTCTCTGCTTCCTTTTGCCTCATTCTTATGTTACTATGTATGATATTTTCAACAACATGCAATTAGAGACTGTGGGCTAAACCTGACTCATGCCAATTCCCTGCTAGTTTAAGTCCAATAGTGAAACAAAGTACAGTACTTTCTGGGTCATTCACATTTATAAAATAAAGTTTACTTAAAGAAAACAAAGAGAACATACAACTCGCCAATGTCTTCTGAGATGCTGCCAGTAACACCAAGCTGTTTTATACCCATGGAAACATCTGTTTTTATAAGCCCTCCATCTCTCATGAAAGCTTCTTCCCATGTCTCCTAGGCACCCAATGACTTAATGCTGCTTCTGTGCTATATACTGCCATTTTCCCCTCAAGCTTGAATTAATTACAAGTAATCTAGGTTTTCCATAACTTTGTAAGTACACTATTTATGATTTCATACAAGCCATTGATAGGATTAAATTGAATGGGGTTAAAACCAGAACCCCTGACATTCTATTAGAAATTCCCTTAACGTTAAGTGTGTCAAATCCATCAGGATAATCCCAAAGAAGAGGAAAGGTGAATTTCCACCTGAGACTAAAGAAGTATTATTTGAATTGGAAGAATAGCAAGCATAAATCAAAATTAGTACCTCAATTGGTTTCAGGTTATCTGTGGAACATCAAGATCTGATTAGCTAAGAGAAATTAAAAGACTGGCACTTGTATCAAATTAAAAAAAGTTAGTTCAGATAAGGTTGGGTACTATGGGGTATGCACCACCAGAAAACACTTTATGTATTCATAATAAACATGTTTCAAAATATTTCAAAAAGAATACATACCTCATAAAGAAAACATAGAATGCATGCATTTTTTTGCTTTTTTTATGCTTAACCAATTTGTTTTGCAATTTTATTAGAAAAAAAAACAACAAAAACAGTCTCTCTTCTGTCCCCACTGGCAAATTGTAATGAGTCCTTTTGGAAAAGGAAGATATTTCCCTGCTGAAATGAAACCTCAAAGCCCTATTCAACAGAGCTGCTTCAAAGCCCCCAGGCATATCTGGACACAGCCTAGGGCTATCCATCCTGCTGTTGGATGAAAGGGTTTGGAATGGCCTCCATGCCATCCTGAGGACAAATCAGTACTACTGAGGTACCTCTGCAGACCATGAGCCCCAGCTGACCAGTGTCTTCAGTGAGCTTGTACTGGTCATCAGGATCTCTCATACATTCAATGGTGCCATCAAGTACCAGATTGAGCAAAGGGTCAAATCCTTTTAAGATTCCACTGGCCTCCCGGCCTCCCTGGAACTTCACGTGGATGGTCTTGTCGATGTACTTAGATAGGTCCAAGATGCTCTCCTTCTTCTTCTTCTCCTTGTCCGCCATGTTGTAGCCATCCGGGTCCCCTTTGCGTCCCATTTTTTTGCTTTTTAAGTTTTGTTATTTTTTGTATTTTTGATTTTGACTTAAAATGATTTGGTGAATTTCCCTTTATGGAAAGGAGTTATGGGGAATTACAGAAATTCAAAAGTTGAAAACATTTTTACTTTACTACTGAAAACACAATAATAATAAGTGCTTTCTTATAGGTAGCATGGCATAGTATATAGAGTGTTTGAATCAAGAAGACCAAGGTTTAAATCCTGCATCTGACATTTTCTTATTGTATAAAAAGGGACAAGTTATTTAACCTCTCTTAGCCTCAGGGAATATTCCTTCTTGTTGTCTCTGTTTCTACCTAGTCCCATTCCTCCCCGTCTCCCTTGCTCATTTGGACTTCTAATTTCAACTATGTTGGGAACTCCTGGAGTGGATAGTAGTATTGCAACTCTCTACATGAGGTAGCTTAGCAACTCATATACACCTTTAATTTTTAGAGATTTAATTGAGGCACTGAGAGTTTTTAGAGACATGTTCATCATCATACAGCTAATTAGAATGCATCAGAATCAAGGTCTTCTTGATTGTAAGGTTGATCCTTTACCCATGGTTTCATGTGACATTTTTCTAAGACTGTAAATTGTCTGATTTCATGAAAGAACTGACATTTACATAATGATTTAGAGACTACACTTTATTTAACACTATTTTATTTGAACCTTAAATCCCTACAAGCAGGTGCTGCAAGTCTTATTATTCCCATTCAAAGAAATGGAAGCTGAGGTTGCATGAGACTGATTGGTTTGCCTGTGGTCAAACACCTATTAAGTGTCAAAGGCAAGATTGGGACTCATCTTCCTGACTCTAACTGTAGCATCCTTCCATCACATGAACTCTCCATTTTTACAAAGACAATATTCAGCAGAGAATTGAAATTGATCAAGGACATAAATGACAAATGAAAGTTTAAGGCATAACACTAAGAGAATCATATAGACAGGTGCAAGAAAGAAATCAATTCCTGATTTGCTAAAAAATTTATAAGATTCACTAAATTTGGTTAATCTGAAAGATAACCTTATATGTGTCAGGTACCCAACAAACAAACTCAAGACTTTAGATCATTTACAACTTTGCTATTACTCACCAGTGTTAATCTACTCATGTCAGAGAAAAAGTTGAATAATTTGTCATAACAATAATAACATTTTAGAAGAAAAATTGGAAGCTGCAACTCAGAATTATTACCTGAGATCACAAATTATGGCCATGGCTCATATATCATTGAAAATTATGCTTAGAACAAACTTCTGCAGAGATTATAATTCATGACCGCCTGAAGGAATCAAAGAAGAATTGCATTTTTGTGAGGACCTTAAAACGTATTCATCGCCATGACTTTCATTTACCAGATGAGTTTTAAATGATATGGTTAATTTGTCATTTATTTGGCTTACTTTTATTGTTATACCAGTTTATTTAATTATTGTTATAACAGTATTGTTTCCAAATTGCTTTAGAGTTACTGAGATACAATGCTTAGAATTTATTTACTGGGATGAGTAAACAATAAAAAACATAGAGATATCAATAAAGGCAAAGTAAAGTGATAGGTATAACATGAGATCCAAGCATAAATAAGACACCCTTGCCCTTGGAGAGCTTAAAATCTAGAAGTAATTTGTGATGGATTCACACCTATAAGAAGTAAACTCTAATACGTCCATAACAGAAATATACACAGAATTATTTGAAAGTTTGAAGATTAAAAGATCATTTGTAATTTTGGAGATTTGTAATATTTAATTGGAGGTAACAGCATTTGAGCTTAACTTTAAGTGACCTGTAGGGTAACAGGTAGACGTTGCGGTAACAGAGAAAAAGGAATAATAAGAAATTCAATTTTAGTAAAACACAGTACATGAGATAAAGTAGCCTTAGCAAAGATAGGTTGAAACTAAAACAATCAAAGTTTTGGATGCCTACCTATTTAGGGAGCTACTTAAAGATTTTAAGCAAATGGAATGTTTCTATATTAATATGAAAATACATGAACACATGAAGCATATGAGATTTCATTAGTGTAGGGAATTCTCAGTGTGAAAATTATGCTTTCATGAAAGAAAGTCATATAGTTAGTATTTAAAGGCAGATTTTGGAAACAGGTTTTTTTGGCTATAAACCATAATAATGCAATCACTATAATATGCTTTCACTGTATGAAGTAAATAAATGTACAAATATGTGTAGGAAAACATTTTACTTTATGGAATCTGGGTGGATTTAAATTTATACAAGTTCTTAATTGCAATTTTTCTTACTAATATTTCCTGTGGTGTGTTCTTTGGGACTGTATGTTTGTATATGTGTCTTTGAATATACACACAAATAAAAATAATCTTAAGGAAAGAATTATATCTATATCTATATACATATAAATAAATTCCTTTAGTATTACACACATACACACACACATGTGTGTGTGTGTGTGTATGCCTGTGATAGTGTATATCTATATCTTCTCCATTCACCTTCTATTTTTCCTTTCTGCCTTTTTCTCCCAAATCATGACTGTCAGCATCTGGACTTCTAACAGGAAAGAATTATGTCTTATGTGTACAGGGAACGTGCAAATAAAGAAGGAAAGAAGGCTGGGAGTAAAGGTGGGAGTTTCTGAGACTCATTAAAGATCTATAAAATGCCTTTACCAATTTTATGTTTATTTGGCATTAATATTTTACGGATATTTCATGGGATTTAAAGTCAGATACTGGGCTGGATATCCCAGCTCTTCATCTCTAACTTTGACTTTGGACATGCTGTTTAATCTGTTGAGGCCTTAGTTTTGTTCACTTGTTTAAAAAGCAAAAAAGTTTGAGGAATACTGTGGATTTCATGCATGGCATACTTGTAATTAATTCAGTCTTGAGGGGAAAATGGCAGCAGGCATCCGGGAAGCAACACAAAGTCATTGGGTGCCTAGAAGACAAAGAAGAAAGCATTCATGAGAGGTGGAAGGGTTATGAAAACAAAGATTTCTGTGTAAAATTCTACTTAATTCACAATTTTTTTCAAGGAGCAAACCACTGATAACTGTGATAAGTTTACAGATCTCTTGGTTTTACTGGAAGGCTCTGAGAGGACACTAGAAAATTTGGAAGGTATATCATGGCATTTAGCTTAATGGAAATTTTTTAGGTTCAATACTGCATGGCATTTATGTAAGCAAATAAAGTATGGTAGCTCCCTACCCCTACAAAATCTGACCCTGAAATTATAAACTGCAAGACAAAAATTTGCACAAATTTCAGTGATAATTGCTATGCAGATAATGTAAAGAAACATATTTAAATTAGTCAGCCACTATTATCCTTTACTACCAGTAGAAGCATGAGTCATATTTTTAAGTAAATGTATTATAATGCTAAATTGCCCAGCAGAGTAGGCATCCATATTCAATTTCCTACCAAATTACTTACTAGGACCAGCATCATAACAACAAAGATAAATGTTGTCCTGATTGGTGAGTGAGCATAAATTTGCCTCCAACCATGCTTGACATCCTATCCATCAACAATCCAGGCCTAACAAGGCATTTTGTTCCGCTATCTTCCCTGCCATCTTACATCCAGATATATCCTTTACCTCTTGCTCTGGCTGTGATACTTGAATGTTCTGTTTCTACTCACTATGCTCATGACCCCCTTCCAAAACTTCCTTCCTATGCCTCTGTTCATCTTATGGTCAAAATCTAAGCTTTTTGAAAAAAGGAACTGTTTTACGTAAACACATATATCATCAGAACCTAGTACAGTTCTAACCATGTTATTTTTTTTCATTGATTCATTCATCTCATGTATGTTCTAAACACTGAACATTTCCTCCTTCAAAGGAGTTGTCAATCTGCAGAGAGGAAGGGAATTTCCCTAACAAGATCATCTTATACTGAGGAACTCATAGCAATATGTGAATATTATTATTCAATAACAAAATTGTAATTAAATTAATTTTAATGAGGAAGAGGAGGAAGAGACAAATTACAAAGGGGTGCCTGGATTATGGATTGGTCTTCTTCTGCATTTCTTTGGGGCCTGTGGTGTGAAATCCAAACCTGGGGAAGACTGAATTGGAGAGTACAGAGAACAGAATTAATTGAATATATTCTTACAGTAAAATTGTTATAATAAGATTAAAATGGCATTTTTAGGGTCTACCTTGGTGCTAGTACTCAATTCAATTTTATGAAACGATTTCTCTTTATGCCCAACTCACTTACATGAATGTCTAAGCTCTGAAGCAACTTGAGTTTTATCTCTAAGTCCCTGTGGCCATTAGAGCCATAGGAATGTCAACTTTTCCCCATGTACTCTCCCATTAAACATCTATTTAGATGACTGTGGTATGAGGATTTTTGCACACCTACCTAAACTTAATAAATGCACTTGCCAGTATGACATTTGTCAGTAAAGTGGTTTGGTCCATTTAAAGAATAATGTGTTAATACCCATTAGCACAAATAATAGAAGATCTCATTTTTATGTGGTACAGTGGATAATGCAATGATGATTCTAGAAAGTGGAATAAGTAACTGAGAATAGAACATGGAGAATTTACGAATGTGGCTAATAGGGAAGTATAAAACATGTCTACTGGTAGCACTTAATTTGTATTTCTGATGGTTTCTTTGACTTTTAAATCAAATTCCTTTACCTATCAGAGGGAAGAAAGAACAGGTAGTGGATCCAGTGTGCTATCTCAAGGACAAGAAGGCACCTCAGTGCTGAAAGATCTGAGTCATATTAAAAATTAAAGAACATCAGGGACAAATCTTTTTTCCTTTCATGTTCCCTCATATGTAATGAGGGTTTAGACAGAAAATATTTGATAGACTATAAAATTATTTTTTAGAACCCAAGTTCTAAATACCCAATCAAAGTATTCTTATATATGTCATAGGAGACAAGAGAATCACATCTGTTAAAAGGAACAATGGCTCAGTTTTAGAAGAAATACCCCCCCCCCACACACACACACACACATACACAGACAAACACTAACAAATGCTTCACAATTTTATGAAATGAGATACAAGGCAAATCAAATCACATGTTCTGAAATACTACATTAACATAGCAATGACTCCATTCAGCACAGTTAGATTCTGTATTGGGTGTTGTTTTTAAGTTGTCACCAGAAATATAAAAAGATTCTACAATGTTATTATCTTTTGTCCTATGTGCTTTGTCTTGTTTTATCTGATAAATAAATTAAGCTTCTGTATTGGTATTAGAAGAAGTATAAGGAAATGAGTCTAGTGGTCTGGGAAATAGAGATACATGGATATCATAGATGAAGTGAAGGTGGCAGGCAAGAGGGGTGGAAAAGGTGAGTTAACAGTATTACATTCTTCTTGCATATGATGTGAATGTTCAGACAGAGTTCATTCTCATGTCTCGAGTGGCAGTTTTTTTAAATTTTGTTTTTTGCTTTTTTCTGCTCTAAAAAACTTAGGGGCAGGTAAGTGGTACAGTGTGTAGAATGCCAGGCTTGGAGTCAGGAAGACCTTAGTTCAAATCTAGCCTCAGGGACTTACTAGCTGTGTCACCCTGGGGGAGTTGCAAAACTTGTTTGCCTCAATTTCTTCAGCTGTAAAATAAGCTGGAGAAGAAAACGGCAAACCTACTCACTATTTTTTGCCAAGAAAACCCAAAATGGGGTCACAAAGAGTCAGAAGCAATTGACTAAACAACAACAATAAATGAGACTAGAACTCAGGTCTCCTGGCTCCCAGTTAAGTTCTCTTTATAAGCAGTTAGGTGGCAAGGTAGATAGAATGCTGGGCCTACTGTCATCTTCTTGAGTTCAAATTGGGCCTCAGACACTTACTAGTTGTATGACCCTGGGTAAGTCAATTAAACCTGTTTGCCTCAGTTTCATCATCTGTAAAAAGAGCTGGGGAAGGAAATGATAACTCTCTCCAATATCTTTGCCAAGAAAATTTCAGATCAGCTGATAGAGAAATACACAATTGAAAATGACTAAACAAAAACTCCCTGTTCTTCCCTACCACCCACCCTCTGTAGACATAGAAGAGGGAGGAATTCAGAGACAAGCAAAAAGAATCTGGTTAGTTCCAATTAGATAACTGAATGGATTTCCTCTTGTTTATTGGATTTTTCAATACTTTATGGTTGTGTACTGTCCATTATGAAAAGGAGCTGAAGAAGAAAATGAAAGAAAAAGCCAAATGGGGTCGCAAAGGGTCAAACACAACTAAAATGACCAAACAACAACAAAAATAAATTTAGCTTCATAACCTCAAATATTATTTCTTTTGAGAGCATCAGAAGTTTCTTAGCTTTCAAATGAACATTTAGATTGTCTCATGGACTTAGCATCTAGTCATACAGTAGAGAGAACACTGGTCTTGGAATCAGAAAGACCCATCTTCATGAGTTCAAATCTGGCCCCAGACATTGATTACCTGTGTAATTCTAGGAAGTCACTTAACCCTGTTTGCCTAAGGTTTCTTGTCTATAAAATGACCTGGAGAATTAAATGGCAAACCATGCCAGTATTTTGGCCAAAAAAATCTCAAATGGGGTAACAAAGAGTTGGAAAGGACTGAAATTACTGAAAAACAAAAACTTTCCCTCAAAAGATTTTAATATGATTAAAGAGAAAAGACAATATAAACACAAAGAAATCTTTACAAAAGGGATAATACAAGTTTACCAAATTTCAGAGCTGTGAGGAATTTTGGATCAGAATACTGGGTATAGGGAAGGTGCATCTTGTTCTAGCTTCCAAAGCTCATTAAAAGCAATCCTAGATATAGGCAATCGTTTACTTCCACTATACCACCCAAAAAGTAGAAGCAATATGAGTCCAAAGAACAGAAAACATCGCGTCTTGACAAAATAGATAAAGATGACTATGAAAGAACTGGGTTTTAAAAGATGGCAATCAAAAAGAAGAAATATAGTGGCAGCCAAGATGGTGCTGTAAACAGTTAACTGCAGCAACTTTCCCATACTCACCTCCAAGCAACCATAAAATCAAGCCTCTCCTCCTGGGAGAGCAAAACCAACAAAAAGATGGGGTCTAACAATATTTTAGTCCAAGAAACTTGGAGGATCAGCAAGATCCACCTCACTTGGGTGAAAGGGAGAGCAGACCAAGATGGGAAGTGTCCAAGCAAACCAGCAGAAAGTCCCACCTCAGCCAACCAGCAGGAGATCCTGCCACAATGTGTTGAAACAGGAAAACATCAACACCAGGACCCGACAACTTGCCTTAGTATAGGCAGGGGAATCAGCAGACTTCAACTCTGAGAATCACCATGTGCTTCAGTATACCCCTGACAAACAGGCACCCTCCAGTAGCCAGACCTCCATGTACTTCCTCACAGCCCTGGGCAAACAGGTAGACACCTACTCAATAGGTGCCTAAGCAAATGGGCAGCCACCAGTCAGTATCCACTAGCCAAGCTTCAGTCTAATTCCAGGCAAACAGGCATCCTCCAGGGGTCTGACCACCACGTGCTTCAGAGTAGTCATGGAGAAACACTGAAACAATGCACTGGGCCTCAGCACACACCAGACACCACCACTAGGGCCCCGGTTTAGTACCAGGTCAGTCTTCTGAACCCTATGGCCTCCAGCAGCACCAACCAACACTCAGTCCATGCCCTCAGCTGAGCGCCAGATGCAAGGGTCCCCTGTGGGCCTTAGAGCAACATCAGTGCAGCACCACGTAAAGAGCCAGGGCCTGCAGCCACTGGCACAAGAAGGCAGAAACAGTGCCCCTGCCACCCTGTGGTGGAGGTCAAATTTAAAAGAAAAGGAAAAGACTCTACCACCACCCCCTCCAAAAAAAAGGATAAGCAAAAAACAAGAGCAACAATAGCAAAAGGATCTGATGATAGAAATGTATTACTTTGATAAAGAGGACCAAAACAAGTTCAGAAGAGAACAACAATGTCAAAAAACTTATGGACAAAACCCCAAACAAAAATGGGAAGTGGTCTCAAGCCCAGAAAGATCTCATGAAAGAGTTTGAAGGGTAGCTTAAAAATCATATAAGAGAGATAGAAGAAAAATTAGGAAAAGAAATGAGAGTGGTGCAAGAGAATTTTTTTTTAAAAGAGTCAACAGTCAGGAAAACTGCTCAAAAGTAGAACTGGCCAAATGGAAAGGGAGAAACAAAAATCCACTGAAGAAAACAACTCCTTAAAGAGCACAATTGGCCAAATGGAAAAGAATGTACAAAAGCTAATTGAAAACAATACCTTAAAAGTTAGAATTGGGCAAGTAGAAGCTAATGACCCTCTGCAACATCATAAATTAATCAATCAAATTTGAGACAATGTAAAAATGGAAGAAAAATGTAAAATATCTCATGAAATAAACAACTGAACTGGAAAATAGATCCAGGAGAGACAATGTCATAATCACTGGACTACCTGAAAGCCATAATCAAAAGGAAGACCTGGATAGCATCTTTGAAAGGGCAGAAAACTGCCCTCATGTTCTGAAACCAGAGGGCCAAATAGGCATTGGAAGAATTCACGGATCACCTCAGGAAAGAGATCCCAAAACAAAAACACCAAGGAATATAATAACCAAATTTCAAAACTATCAGGTCAAGGAAACACACTACAAATGGCCAAAACAAAACAACTGAAATATCAGGGAGTCATGATTAGGATTAACCAAGACCTGGCAGTTACAACATTAATGGATCAAAGGTCATTGAACATCATATTCCAGAAGTCAAAGGAGCTAGGACTATAACCAAGAATCACTTACTTGGTGAAATTAAGCACAATACATTAAGAAAAATGGTTATCCAATGAAATAGAAGGATTTTAAGTGATCAAAAGGAGAAGAACAGAAGTAAAACAAAAAAAAAGACTTCCAATATCAAGACCCAAGAGAAGCACACACAGCTTAAAAGGAAAAAGAAAACACTAGGGATTCAGTAGAGCTAAACTGTTTACATCCCTAAACAGAAAGATGAAACTTATAACTCTTAAAAATCATATCACTAACAGTATAGACAGAAGGAATATATATATATATATATATATTATGTATATAAGGATGATTTGAAGGAATGACATTAAAAATTGGGGGATCAGAAACTAGTATAAAGGGTGCAGAGGGAAGGGAGAGGTAGAATGGGGCAAATTATCTCACATGAATAGATGAGAAAGACCTTTTGCAATGGAGGGGATGATGGGAGGGTGGGCGATGGGCATCACTTGGACCTTTCTCTCACTAGTATTGGTTGAAAGAGGGAACCATATATACAATCAGTTGAATATAGAAATCAATCTTACCTAACAGGGAAGTAGGAGTAAAGGGGGTGGGAGTGTGGGGACTGAAATAAGGGAGGGTAGATCAGGAGAAGTGGTAGACAGAAGCAAAACACTGGTGAGGTGGGAAAAGCTGAAAGGAAAGAGAGGACAGACAGGAAGAAGAATAAGATAGATAAGATACACAGGTAGTAATCATAACTGTGAATGTGAATGGGATGAACTCTCTCATAAAAAAGAGGCAGATAGCAGAGTCAATCGAAAACCAGAATCCTACAACATGTAGCTCACTCGAAACACACTTTAAGCGGAGGAACACAAACAGAGTAAAAGTAGGAGATCTGGACAGAATCTATTATGCTTCAGTTGAAATTTTTAAAAAAAAGCAGGGGTAGCAATCCTGATTTTAGGCAAAGTTAAAAAACAGAAAAAGACGCAATTGAAAGAGATAAGGAAGCATGCTAAAAGCTACCATACACACTGAAGCAATAAAATTAGAAGAGCAAGGAATAGCCTACCTGCCAGATCTATAGGGAGGGGAAGAATTCATGACTAAACAAGAGATAGAGAGGATTATGAAATGTAGAAAAAATAATTTTGATTACACTAAGTTGAAAAGCTTTTGTACAAACAAAATCAATGCAACCAATACTGAAAGGAAACAATATTTACAACAGGTTTCTCTTATAACGGCCTCTTATCCCAAATATATGGTGAACTGTGTCAAATTTATGAGAATACAAGTCATTCCCCATTGATAAATGGTCAAAGGATATGAACAGACAGTTTTCAGATGAAAAAATCCAAGATATACATACATATATATATATATATATATATATATATATATATATATATATATATATAGGCATATGAAGACGTGCTCTAAAGCATTTTTGTTTAGACAAGTGAAAATTAAGACAACCCTGAAATACCAGGTCACACCAATCAGATAGGCTAATATAACACAAAAGAAAAAAATGATAAATACTGGAGAGGATGTGGAAATATTGGGACACTAATGCATTGTAGATGGAGATGTAAACTGATCCAATCACTCTGGAGAGCAATTTGGAATTATGCCCAAAGGGCAACCACACTGTGCATATTAATTTAATATCACTACAATGTCTATATCCCAAAGAGATCACAAAAAAGGGGAAATGACATATATATGAAAAAATATCTATTGCAGCCCTTTTTGTGGTGACAAAATATTGGAAATTGAGGGGATGTCTATTAACTGGGCAATGACTGAACTAGCTGTGGTATATGTATGTAATGGAATATTATTGCACAGTAGGAAATGATGAACAGGCCGATTTCGGAAAACACCTGGAAAAACTTGTACAAACTGATGCAAAGCTAAATGAGCAAAACCAGGAAAATATTGTACACAGTTACAGAAACATTGTGTGATGATCAGCTGTGAATGATTCAGCTCTTCGCAGAAGTACAATGACATAAGATAAGTACAAAGAACTCATGAAGGAAAATGCTATCATATCCAGATAAAGAACTAATGGACTTGGAATGCAGATCAAAGCATATTTTTTTCACTTACTTTATTTTTTCTCATGGTTTTATTTCCTTTTGATCTCTTTCTTCTTCCAGAACTGTGATGAAAATGGAAATATGTTTTACATGATAGCACATGTACAAATTACATCAAACTGCCTGATATTTTCAGAAGAAGGAAGGGAGAAAATTTGGAATTTAAATCTTCTAAAAATGAATGCTAAAAATTTTCTTGATGTGTAATTGGGGGAAAAATAAAAACTATTTAAATTTTTAAGACAAAGGAGAAATAAAAAAAAGAAAGGCCAGAGAACCAAAATAAGCAAATAACTTCCCCAAAAAAGAGATATTGGAGGTGAAATCTTAAGATGGCATTTTATTCTTCCAAATCAACAATTTTTAAAATCAATTTGTCAAGGGATGAGGCCAAGACAGTGGAGTGAAAACAGGGACTTCATTGAGTTCTCCCCCAAATCCCTCCAAAATCCTGTAAAAATGACTCTAAACAAATTTTAGAGATACAGAACGCACAAAATGACCAGGTGAAACAAGTTTCCAGACCAAGAGGGCCAAGATGGTCACTGCGAAGTGTCTATGGCACCATTTTGGGAGCAGAGCACAGCCCAATATGGGCCATGCCAGGACAGATCAAACTGGAGCAGACCAGGTGGAACAGGCCTCAGGGCCCTGAATCACAGAGCTGAAGCAATTTCCAGACTTCTCAACCCACAAACATCAAAGATCATGGAGCAGCTCAGTGAGAAAACTGTTGGACTTGGCTGAGAGAAGGTCATGGTTGTTATAATGGTGGCGGTGGCAGCAGCAGCAGCAGCAGCAGCAGCAGCAGGGACTGCTTTTGGAGTTCCAAGCCCATAGACATTGGGGGGGATCAAGCGGCTGATCAGAGGTGGAGTACAGGGATCTCTTTTCTGGCATTGAGGCAGGATTTTCTTGCTTTGCCCTGCTTGGATCTGAGTCAGAGTCCCAGTTGGCGGTCCTTAGGGGAGAAGGAGCACTAGTTTGGCAGAGCTTGTGGTAGCTGTGGAAGGGGAGTCCTCCTGTTAGTTACATAGCAGAAGGGAGTGCTTGAGATCAGTCCCAGACTACAGAACAGGCCAGAAGAGGAGTAAACACCTCTCATTGGATTATACCACTTCAGGAGAAATGAAAATTTAGATATGCCTAGAAGTAGCTTGGGAAACATCTGCACAAAAACCCTCTGAAGCTTGGGACAGAGTGCTCTCCACTCTAGCAGCAGTCAAACCCTGACAAAGAGCACAAACATCACGTAATTGGCTTGGAAAATCAGCAGACAGCGTAAAAGGAGTCATACTATAGACTCTCACTTCAGTGACAAAGAAGATCAAAACATACAGCCAGAAGAAGTCAACAAAGTCAATGATCCTCCATCAAAAGCTTCAAAGAAAACTTTGAATTGCTCTCAGGCCATGGAAGGTCTCAAAAAGGATCTGAAAATCAAGGAAGAGAAGCACAGGGAAGAATGGGAAGAAAAATGAAAATAATGCAAGAAAATCATGAAAAATGAGTCAACAGCTTGCTAAAGGAGACCTGAAAAAATACTGAAGAAAATAACATCTTTTTTAAAAAATTATTTTTATTTTTAGTTTACAACACTCGGTTCTACTTAATTTTGAGTTCCAGATTTTCTTCCCTCCCTCGCTCCCTCCATCCCCAAGACAGCATGGAATCCCACATAACTTCCATGTATAACTTCACATTGAATTACTTTACACACTAGTCAAGTTGTGGAGAAGAATTATGACCAATGGAATGAATCATGAGAAAGAAGAAACAGAATTTAAAAAAACCCCAAAACAAAAAGAGACAAAAAGGGGGGGGGGAAGGCGAGCATGAAGTGTGCTTCGTTCATTCGTGAATCTGCATTCATACTTTGTTGCGAGTCCTCCACCTGAACAACCAAACCGTGGGGGTCTGTGAGCCCCCCACACCCAGGCCTTTGCCTAGCAAAGGGCCTGATCTCACGGACAATGTATGGGGCAGGAGCCGAAGGTGGTGAATAACTCAGATTTATTCAGGATAGCAGCAAACTTTTATATCTTTAGTGACGTAGGTACATTCTTTGGTTATGTGGGTGAAAGAACAGGTAAAATCAAGACACCTGGGTGCTAGGACCGCCCCGACTCCACCTACTCTCCTCCCCTTCTCTTCCTGCAATAACTCGAAGCTCCCTGCAGTCAGGCAGTCCAGGCAAAGAACCAGAAGTTCCATGTGCTCTGGCAAGCCCAGACAGAGAGCAAGAAGTGCCATGTGGTCAAGCAGGTCCTGGAATTGCTAGGGAGGCAACAAAGGCGAGACCCCTCCTCCTGGCTCCACCCATATCTCAGAGCCCTGAGTTTATCTCAGCAGGCCCTGGGTGTGGAGGTCTGAGGAGGGCAGGGCTGGGCTCTAACTCAGCCCATAACAATACTTCATAGTTCTTTCTTTGAATGTAGATAGTATTCTCCATTGTGAGTCATTTGGAGTTGTCTTTCCACCTTGTGTTGCTGAGAAGAGCAAAGGCTATCAGGGTTAGTCATCACAGAATTCATATATCTGTGGTTGCGTATAATGTTCTCCTGGCTCTTCTCCGCTCACTCAGCATTATGTTGTGTAGGTTTTTCCAGGTTGTTATGAAGTCCATATCATCCCCATTTCTTATAGCACAATAGTATTCCATTACTTTCATATACCACAGCTTGTTCAGCCATTCCCCAATTGATGGGCATCCCTTTCATTTCCAATTCTTTGCTACTACAAAGAATTTTAGCTCAGTTCCCTGTATATTTTAGGAATGAGGCCTTTATCAGAGACACTAGTTGTAAATATTTTCTCCCAGGTTTCTGCTTCCCTCCTAATCTTTGTTGCATTGGCTTTTTTTTGTACAAAAACATTTCAATTTAACAAAATCAAAATTATCCATTTCTCATTTTGTAATGCTCTCTATCTCTTGTTGGGTCATGAATTCTTTTCTTTTCCATAAATCTGACAGGTAAACTATTCCTTGCTCTCCCAAATTGCTTATACTATCAGCCTTTACTCCTAAATCATGAACCCATTTTGACTTTATTTTGGTATATGGTGGAAGATATTGGTCTATGCCCAGTTTCTGCCCTACCATTTTCCAATTTTCCCAACAGTTTTTGTGAAATAGTGAATTCTTAGCCCAGAGGCTGGCCTCTTTGGGTTTATCAAAGAGTAGATTGCTATAGTTGTTGACTTTTCCATCTTCTATTCCTATCCTATTCCACTGATCCACACCTGTTTCTTAGCCAGTACCAGGTAGTTTTGATGACTGCTGCTCTATAGTACAGTTTAATATCTGGTATGGCTAGGCCACCTTCTCTAGCATTTCATTACATTAATAGCCTAGATATTCTAGACCTCTTGTTTTCCCAGATGAATTTTGTTATTATTTTGTCCAGGTCATTAAAATAATTTTTTGGTAGTTCAATTGGTATGGCACTGAATAGATAGATTAACTTAGGTAAAATTGACATTTTTATTATATTAGCTCGGCCTAACCATGAGCAACAGATATTTTTTCCATTTATTGAGATCTGACTTTATTCACATGAAAAGTGTTTCATAGTTATGTTCATATAGACCCTGGGTTTGTCTTGGCAAAGAGACTCCCAAATATTTTATATTGTCTACAGGAACTTTGAATGGAATTTCTCTTTCTATCTCTTGCTGTTGGGCTTTGTCAGTAATGTATAGGAATGCTGAGGATTTATGTGGGTTTATTTTATATCCTGCAACTTTGCTAAAGTTGTTTATTACTTCAAGTAGTTTTTTACTTGATTCTCTAGGATTCTCTAAATAAATCATCATATCATCTGCAAAAAGTGATTATTTAGTTTCTTCTTTTCCTATTCTAATTCCTTCAATTTCTTTTTCTTCTCTTATTGCTACAGCTAACGTTTCTAGTACCAAATTGAATAGTAGGGGTGATAATGGACATCCTTGTTTCACCCCTGATCTTATTGGGAATGCATCTAGCTTATCCCTATTACAAATAATGCTTGTTGATGGTTTTAGGTAAATGCTATTTATAATTTTGAGGAAGGTTCCATTTATTCCTCTGCTTTCTAGTGTTTTTAATAGGAATGATGTTGAACTTTGTCAAAGGCTTTTTCTGTGTCTATTGAGATGATCATATGGTTTCTGCTAGTTTTGTTGTTGATATGGTCAATTATGCTAATAGTTTTCCTAATATTGAACCAGCCTTGCATTCCTGGAATAAATCCTACCTGGTCATAGTGTATTATTCTCATGATAAGTTGCTGCAATCTTTTTTCTAATATTTTATTTAAAATTTTTGCATCAATATTCATTAGGGAAATTGGTCTATAATTTTCTTTCTCTGTTTGACTCTACCTGGTTTGGGTATTAGTACCCTATTTGTGTCATAAAAAGAATTTGGTAGGACTCCTTCTTCACCTATTTTCCCAAATAGTCTACAAAGTATAGGCATTAGTTGTTCTTTAAATGTTTGATAGAATTCACCTGTAAAACCATCTGGCCCTGGAGATTTTTTCCTAGGGAGTTCATTGATGGCATGCTCAATTTCTTTTTCTGAGATGGTGTTATTTAGAAATTTTACTTCCTTTTCTGTTAACCTGGGCAGTTTATGTTTTTGTAGATATTCATTCATATCCCTTAGGTTGTCAAATTTATGGGCATACAATTGGGCAAAATAATTCCTAATTATTGTTTTGATTTCCTCTTCATTAGAGGTGAACTCACCCTTTTCATTTTTGATACTGGTAATTTGATTTTCTTCTTTCTTTTTTTTAATCAAATTGACCAAAGGTTTATCAATTTTATTGTTTTTTTCATAAAACTAACTCTTTGTTTTATTTATTAATTCAATAGTTTTCTTGGTTTCAATTTTATTAATCTCTCCTTTTATTTTCAGAATTTTTAATTTGGTATTTAATTGGGGATTTTCAATTTGCTCTTTTTCTAGCTTTTTCAGCTGTATGCCCAGATCATTGATCTCCTTTTTTCCCTATTTTATTCATGTAAGCATTTAGTGATATAAAACTTCCCCTAAGAACTGCTTTTGCTGCATCCCATAAGTTTTAGTATGTTGTTTCATTACTGTCATTCTCTTGAATGAAGTTATTAATTGTTTCTCTGATTTGTTCTTTGGCCCACTCATTTTTTAGAATTAGATTATTTAGTTTCCAATTAATTTTTAGCTTATTTTTTCATGGTTCTTTGTTACAGCTTTCTTATTCTGGGGATTGTGAGTCTAGAATTATAGCCTTCAGTTTCCTGAGGTGTGGCAGAGGGGTCTGGCTCCCTGACATCTCACTCCCTAAGGGTGCTCTCCAGCACTGTTGCTCTTCAGCAATGGTCTCAGCTGTTTGTTATTTGAGCTGATGTCTGGAACTTCCTCTGGGGGAGCAAGATTACGTCTGGGCTCCTGGTGTTGACCCCTGCTGGCTCTGCCCCTCTGGGACTAATGAACTTCTACTATTTGAACACTGAAGCCCCACTTCTTTCTCCTTTGTTCCAGCGTTCTTTCTTTTTTTATTTTCCCTGAGGAATTCTCTGGGTAAGGGGGGGAGGGATTAGAGTAGTTTACCTGATAATTATGTCTCCCAGAAGTTCAAGAACCTGAGTTTCATTCCTTCGGGGTGTAAGCCTCAGGAGTTGATGTTTCACTGCCGGTGGCATTGCGCTGCCTCTCATCGCTTCCACAGACTACCGTCCTGTGTTAGAAGGCCTGGGGATCTCCGCCGGTTTCCGGCGCCCAGCTTTCTCCCAGCCTGTCTCCCACGTGGGTTTCCCGGCCGGCCACTTCTGCTTTGGTCTGGAGCAGCTCCGCATGCTGAGCACTCTCCGAGCCTACAAATTCATGTCTTCAGCCTTTCAGACTCTCCCGGCTTGGAAATTTACCCCACTCACACTGCTCACAGTTTCTAACTCTCTCAAATCTGCTCAAATTCACTTTTTTTATAGGAATCTGACAGACCTTGTGAGAGAGCTCTGGTAAAATGCTGTTTTCATGTGGCCATCTTGGCTCTGCCCCCCCTTAGCTTATTTTTCCATGGTTCTTTGTTACAAATAATTTTTATTGCATTATGATCTGAAGAGGATACTTTGACGACTTCTGACTTTCTGCACAATATTGTGAGGTTTTTGTGCCCTAGTACATGGTCAATTTTTGAGTATGTGCCATGTACTGCAGAGAAGAATGTATATTCCTTTTTATTCCCATTCAGTTTTCTCCAGAGGTCCATTACATCTGCCTTTTCTACAATTCTGTTCAACTCCTTAACTTCTTTCTTATTTATTTTAAGGTTAGATTTATCAAGTTCCGAAAGGGGGAGGTTGAAGTCTTCCAATATTATAGTTTTGCTGTCTATTTCTTCCTGTAACTCCCTTAGCCTCTCCTCTAAGAATTTGCAGGCCATACCACTTGGTGCATATATGTTAAACAATGATATTGCTTCATTGTTTATGGTGCCTTTTAGCAGGATGTAGTGTCCTTCCTTGTCTTTTTTAATTAAATCTATCTTTACTTTTGCTTTGTCTGAGATTAGGATTGCTACACCTGCGTTTTTCACTTTAGCTGAAGCGCAATATATTTTACTCCAGCCATTTACCTTTACCTTATGTGTATCCTGCTGTTTCAAATGTGTTTCTTATAAACAGCATATTGTAGGATTATGGTTTTTAATCCATTCTGCTATGTGCTTCTGTTTTATGGGAGAGTTTATCCCATTCACATTCAAAGTTATGATTTCTATCTGTGTCTTTTTCTCCATCCTATTTCCCCCCATTTATGCTTTTATTTCTCCCTTTCCCCTTCCCATCCTCAACAAAGTTTTGCTTTTGACTGTGGCCTTCCTCAGTTTACCGTCCCTCTTTATTCCCCTCCCTTATCTTACCATTTCCCACTTGCTACTTCTCCCCTCCCTTCTGACTCCCCCTCCCTTTTTTTCCACCTTTTCCCTCCTACTACTGTGTTGGTAAGCAAAAATGGGCTCCTTAGCACTTAGTTCAACAAGTGCCCTTGAATAGTTTGGCTTTTGCTCCCTTTGAGTAATTCACTGAGCCTTACTAGGTGCTAAGCCCCAGGCCCAAACCCCTATTAGGTGTAAAACCTTAGTGGGTGTGGATTGGCAACTAAGATGGGGCCCAAGGTGGGGCTAATTCCAGGGAGGGCCTAGTTTACATGTCTGGGACAGCAGAGGCTTTTAGACCACGTGGGTTTAAGTCGCCTCTTTGTGACGATTCTAGGTCACGTGGGTGAGTCGCATGTGTGACTCACCCCTGATGCTGAAAAAGACATAAAAACCAGGGATTGGCAGTCTGTCCTTTGGAGCTCCTCCTTACAGCAGTGGCGGCACATGACTCTGGGCCAGCCCTTGTTCTGAGCTCCTGGGCTGAACCTAGATGTTGGTAGCTGTGAATTGTATTGGGTCTGTCTGTTGATATTTGTAATTTGTTTGTATTTTGTTCTGAAGTTTAGGGTGCTGGATTTTTCCCCTGAACTAAGTGAATGCTGTCTGTATGCTGGATTAAAGTAAACTTGTCAACCCCTTCTCCTTGCTTTCCTTAGTTAAGCAGATCAAAAGAACCTGTGTTGTTGGCAGCTTTCTGGGTGCTGGCTGTGGGTGGATCTTACACCCCCACAGAAGCTGCTAGCCGGATTGTTGAAGCAACTACCTGTAGGACAAGTTAGATTTCTATATTTACCAGGGTACATTATTCTCTTCTTGAACCAGATCAGATAACAGTAAAGCTCAAATACTGCCCTTCTCCCTCCCTTCTTTCCTTCTACTAAAATGTGGGGGTTTTTTGCCTCTTCATTTGGTGTAATTAACACTTTTCTACTACCTCCTTACCTCTTCTCCCATAACCCTCCCTTTACATCTTTTAATCATTTTTTATCCTTATATCAGTTATTTTATACAGACATTCACAGTCTATGTGTGTCCCTTTCAATTCTCATAATAGCTGTACCATTCTCAAGACTGACATATATATGTATATGTGTGTATACATATATATATATATAGCATATATAAGATGATATAATCCTATATAAAGATGCAAATGATTTGCCTTTATTGATTAATAAGATTTGTGGGGGGTTTTCCCCCTGTTTACCTTTTTATGTCTCTCTTGAGTTTTGTATTTGAAGATCAAATTTGAAGAAAATAACATCTTAAAAATATACTAACTCAAATGGCAAAACAGGTCCAAAACGCCAATGAGGAGAAGAATTCCTTGAAAGGCAGAATTAGCCAAATGGAAAAGAAGGTCCAAAAGACCACTGAAGAAAATCCTACCTTAACAATTAGATTGGAGCAAGTAGAAGCTAGTGACTTTATGAGAAATCAAGAAATTATAAAGCAGAACCAAAAGAATGAAAAAATGAAAGACAATGTGAAATACCTCATTGGAAAAACCATGAATCTGGAGAATAGATCCAGGAGAGATTATTTAAGGATTATTGGACTCCTGAAAACCATGATCAAAAAAAGAGCCTAGACATCATCTTTCAAGAAATTATCAAAGAAAATTGCCCTGATATTCTAGAACCACAGGGTAAAGTAGAAATTGAAAGAATCCACCAATTGCCTCTTGATAAAGATCCCAAAAGGAAAACCCCTGGACATACTGCAGCCAAATTCCAGAGTTCTTAAGTCAAGGAAAAAATACTGCAAGCAGCCAGAAAGAAACAATTTGAGTACCATGGAAACACAATCAGGATGACACGAGGTCTAGCAGCTTCTACCTTAACGGATCAAAGAGCTTAGAATGTGATATTCCTGGGTTTAAAGGGAGCTGGGATTAAAACCAAGAATCACCAACCCAGCAAAACCGAGTATAATACTTCAGGGCAAAAAATGGATTTTCAATGAAATACAGGATTTTCAAACATTCTTGATGAAAAGACCAGAGACGAACAGAAAATTTGACTTTTATATACGAGAATCAAGAGAACAATGAAAAGATAAACAAGAAACAGAAATCATAAGAGACTTACCAAAGTGCAATTATTTACATTCCTACTTTGGAAAGACAATATTTGTAACTTATGACACCTTTCTCAGTATTAGGGTAGTTGACAGGAATATTAATACACACACATGTGTATATATGTATATATGTATGTATGTATGTATGTGTGTATCATGCACACATACATGCATATATGTATATATGTATTGTGTGTATACATGTATGTATAGATATGCATCTGTATGTGTATATAGGTATGTATATGTATTTGTGTGTATGTTTGTATACCTACCTGTATACACACATACACAGACATACATATTCACATGCACATACATACACATATATACATATATGCATACACACACACACACACACACACACACATATATATATATATATATACATGTATATACACAAACACACACAGGGGGCACAGGGTGAGTTGAATATGAAGGGATATATATAAAAAATAAAACTGAGGAGGGAGAAAGGAATATATTGGGAGAAGGAGAAAGGGAGAGAAAGAATGTGGTAAATTACCTCAATTTAAAATTGCAAGAAAAGCTGCTATAATGGAAGGGAAGATGGAGTAGGTGAAAGAGAACACGTGACCCTTACTCTCATTGGATTTTGCTTAAGGAGGGAATAACATATACACTCAATTGAGTATCTTACCCTACAGGAAAGTAGCAGGGAAAGGGATAAAAGGGGGGATGATAGAAGGGAGGGCAGATTGGGGGAGGAGGTAGTCAAAAGCAAACATTTGTGAAAAGGGACAGGGTCAAAGAAAAAAAAAACAGAATAGAAGGGGACAGGATAGGATGGAAGGAAATATAGTTAGTCTTTCACAACATGACTATTATGTAAGTGTTTTGCATAATCACACATGTATAATCTATATTGAATTGCTTGTCTTCTTAGGGAGGGTGGGTGTTGAGGGAAGAAGGGAGAGAAGTTGGAACTCAAAGCTCTAAAAACAAATGTTTAAAAATTGGTTTTACATGCAACTGGGAAATAAGATACCAGGCAAAAGGGTATAGAAATCTATCTGGCTCTACAAGAAACTAAGGGGGGAGGGAAGAAGGGGGGTGATATAAGGAAGGACAGATTAGGGAAAGGGAAAATCAGAATACATGCTATCTTGGGGTGGGGAGGAGGATAGAGGTGGGGAGAAAATTTTTCACTCAAAATCTTGTGGAAATGAAAGTTGAAAACTAAAATAAATTTTAAAAAATAAAATAAAATCAATGTGTCAAAGATATCTTCCATTCTAGGTACTGTTAATTGGGAGATGATAAGAAAATTTTAAAGAATATAATTTGTAAGACTCTACCTTTTCATTTTTAACCTTTTCTTAATAATATCCTTAATGTTGGAATAAATGTTAAAAATTCTCATGAATTTGTAAAGATGCTGTAGGCATATGTTTCTTCAGTTAATAATATTTTCTTGAACTATATCTTTGTTAAGAATAAGAACTGACATTTATCTTGGCCTACCCCCCTCCAGATGCATTGAGACGTTATTCCTCAATGTGGTCAAACTTCTTTTCAATGACTCTATTATACAAACACAGATACATGCATATGTATGTATGTATGTATGCATGTATATGTGTATGTGTATGTATATGTATATGCATATGTATATGTATACACATATTTATATTTTGTTGAATTAAGATGTTTTTCCAGTTTTTTTCCCCTGGTGCCATTTCTTATTTCTTATTAGAGGGTGGGAGGAAAGGTGAAGTGTTTAAATTGGTTGTAGGATTGAAATATACACCTGGATCAATAACTTAAGTATGAATTACTAATATTTTCCATTAATTAGCTTTACAATTCTTTTTTTTCATTTTATCATTTTATTTAATATTTTAGTTTTCAACATTGATTTCTACAAGATTTTGAGTTACAAATATTTTCCCCATTTCTACCCTCCCCCCATTCCAGGATGGCATATATTCTGATTGCCTCATTCCCCAGTCAGCCTTCCCTTCTTTCACACTGCTCCCCCCTCCATCTCCTTACCCCTTACTTTCTTGTAGGACAGGATAGATTTCTATGCCCCATTCCCTATGTATCGTGTTTCCCAGCTGTATGCAAAAAAATCCCAACTTTTTTTAAGCATGTGTTTTCAAAACTTTGAGTTCCAAATTCTCTCCCCTCTTACCTTCCCACCTACCCTCCCTAGGAAGGCAAGCAATTCAACATAGATCACATATGTATCATGTGTAAAACACTTCCACAATGCTCATGTTCTGAAAGGCTAACTATATTTCCTTCCATCCATCCTGTCCTACTTTATTCAAGTTTCTCCCTTGACCCTGTCCCTTTTCAAAAGTGTTTGCTTTTGATTACCCCCTCCCCCATCCACCCTACCTGCTATCATCCCCCCTTTTTTTCCCCTTCCCCTTACTTTCCTGTGGAGTAAGATACCCAATTGAGTGTGTATGTTATTCCCTCCTCAAGTCGAATCCAAGGAAAGCAAGATTCACTCATCCCCCCTTACCTGCCTCCTCTTCCCTTCCAACAGAACTGCTTTTTCTTGCCACTTTTACACCATTCTATCTCTCCCTTTCTCCCTCTCTCAATATGTTCCTCTCTCACACCTTAAATTTATTTCATTTTTTTAGATATCATCCCTTCATATTCAACTCCTTGTGTGCCCTCTGTCTATGTTGCCTTCCACTCCTCTGATGCTGATAAACATCTCAGGAATTACACACATTTTCTTTCCATGTAGGAATGTAAACATACGTTCAACTTCAGTAAGTCCCTCATGATTTGTCTTTCTTGTTTACCTTTACATGTTTCTCTTGATTTTTGTATTTGAAAGTCAAATTTTCTATTCAGCTCTAGTCTTCTCACTGAGAAAGTTTGAAAGTCTTCTATTTTATTGAAAATCTATATTTTGCCTTGGAGGATTATCCTCAGTTTTGCTGAGTAGAGGATTCTTGGTTTCCATCCTAGCTTCTTTGAACTCCAGAGTATCATATTCCAAGCCCTTCGATCCCTTAATGTTGAAGCTGCTAGATCTTGTATTATTCTGGTTATGTTTCCACAATATTCAAATTGATTCTTTATGGCTGCTTGTAGTATTTTTTCCTTGACCTGGAAACTCTGTATTTTGGCTACAACATTCCTAGGAATTTTCTTTTTGGGATCTTTTTTCAAGATGCTGGATTCCTTCTATTTCCTTTTTATCATCTGGTTCTAGACTATCAGGCCAGTTTTCCTTGATAATTTCTTGAAAGATGATGTATAGGATCTTTTATTGATCATGGCTTTCAGGTAGTCCAAAAATTTTTTAAATCATCTCTCCTAGATCTATTCTCTATGTAAGTGGTTTTTCCAATGAGATACTTCACATTGTCTTCCAGTTTTTCATTCCTTTGGTTCCATTTTATAATATCTTGATTTTTCATAAAGTCAGTAGCTGCCATTTGTTCCAATCTAATTTTTAAAGTGGTATTTTCTTCAGTGCTCTTTTGGTTCACCTTTTCCATTTGGCTAATTTTGCCTTTCAAAGTATTCTTCTTCTCATAGGCTTTTTGGAGATCTTTTGACATTTAGGTTAGTCTATTCTTTAAAGTGTTTTTTTCTTCATTATTTTTAGGGTGTCCTTTAGCAAGTCGTTGACTTGTTTTTCAGGGTTTTCTGGGATCACTCTCATTTCTCATCACAATTTTTCTTCTACTTCTCTTACCTGCTTTTCCAAATTCTTTTTGAGCTCTTCCATGGCTTGAGACCAATTCATATTTTTCTTGGATGCTTTTGATATAGGCTTTTTGATTTTGTTGACTTCTTCTAGCTGTATGTTTATATCTTCTTTGTCACCAAAAAAGGAATCTAGAGTTTGAGTTTGAGTCTGCATTTGAGTATGAGTTTGTTTTCACTGCCTGTTCATTTTTCTCAGCCAACTACTTGACCCTTGAGCTTTTTGTCAGGATATGACTGCTTGTAGAGTAGAGAATAGTTTGTCCCAAGCATTATGGTCCAAGCACTGCTGTTTTCAGAGCTACTTCTACTCCACAGTCAACCCAGGCTCTGTCACAACGGTGCTCGTCCTTTCCCAAGAACCACCAACCAGGACCACAATACAAATCCAAGCATTGCACAGCAAGAAAATCTGCCTTTGTGGCCACAAAGCGCTCCTTGTACTCCAGCTCTGATCTGCTGCTAGATTCTTCCTACTGTGTGAGCCAAGGACTCAGGAAGCAGCTGATGTTGTAGCTCTGGAAACAGCCTCAGGAGCTTCCTGTTGCTGCTTTGGCCACAGCTGCACCACCTTCTCCACCCCCAGGGCTGGTCGCCAGACTGCTCTGAACTCAATTCCACAGTTTCCCTCTAACATGCTCTTTCATGTTTGTGGGTGGAAAAGTCTGGTAACTGCAACAACTCACTGATTCATGTCCCCAAGGCCTGTTTAGTCTGGCTGACTCTAGTTCTCATCTGTCCTGGCATGGCGTACACTGGGCTAGTCTCCACTCCCAGCACTGTGCAATAGACCCTTCCTGGTGACCCACCAGGCTCTCCTGGGCTTGGGACCTTTATCACTCTGCTATTTTGTGGGTTCCGCAGCGCTAGAATTTGTTCATAGCCATTTTTTACAGGTGTTTGGAGGGAATTGGGGGAGAGCTTAAGCAAATCCCTGCTTTGCAGCTGCCATCTTGGCTCCACCCACAGGTTTAAAATTCTTACTACTATTTATACAACTTAGATGATTTCCCTAAATAATGCTCCAGTGCATATTTCTATTTAGATAGTTATAAGCATTATATTTCATTTGGCTTGTTGACTTAAGATAGTTTTGCTCTAAATTATTTCTACTGGAAATAGATGTAGGTCTTTTTATACATAAATACTCTAAAAAGAATATTCTTGAACTAGCGTTGTGTTTTATGCAACAAAGACTAGATTGTTTTGGTTACAAGCCCAGCTCTATATATCCATGGATAGTATAAATAAGATAATATTTTTCATCAGATTAATTAGCACACATTTGGAATTCTGTGTTTTACTATCTGTTCCAAAAAAGGTAGTTATTTCAAAGCAATGAGGGTTCCTTTCAGTTGAAAACTGCAATAAGATGGCCTATGGTCTGCTGATATAGTTTTATAGTCTTATATTTTACATTTTTAAGTTTAAGAAACAGTGCTCCTGTTATCCTTAGGGCTTGAAAAACATGTATTTCTTAATCTTACTGAAAAATAAAAGGAATTATTTTATTTTCTGACCATTGTACTTGAAAAGTGCTCAACTCAAAGTATGGTATTAATGTTGCATGGAATTTCATTGAGAAGATATTTTTAAACAAAATATAAGTATACAAGATTTTAAAATAAAATGTATACATTATATATATATAAATATGTATACATACATATTTATATATATATATATATATATCAAGTAAATAGTTTTAAACTTTCCTAATTCAGAACTAACATTTAATATTTTTATAAAACTAGCAGCTCTTTATATATAGATAAAAACTTAAGTATGATTAGTTAAAATACAATCCATTTAGTCAAACTTTTTCAATGAAGTAATTTCAGATTATTATTTTTGTCCAGCATTAATTGAAAAGCTGAATTTAACATAAAACTATGATACTAACATGGCAAAAAATACCCCACAATGTTGTCAATGTAATTTCTAAAGAATCTACCACTGCCTATAGCCTTTTGAAGACCTGCACAAAAAATTCTTCTGATTTCATATTTACCCCCAATATGAACATTTGAAAATAGTCCTAGAATCATGAGTGAATGAATAAATAAATTTAAAAACATTTCCTAAGCATGTACTATGCTAGTCACTGTGCCATGCATTAAGAATACAATATAAAAGCTTTGCAATCACTAATAAGGGGAGACAATGTATATATGAGAATACTAAGCACTAAGACTTTTGACACTCTGTATACACACACACACACATATACATATATAGATATTCAATGTAAAGATAATAGATACAAACATATTTAAATAGTTAAATACAATGTAGTCTGGGAAGAATGGTATTAGCAAATTGGGAAGACCAAGACAGGAAGGATTCATGTAGTAGGCAGCACTTGAAGTGAATTTTGAATAAAGTGGGAATTTGTATGAGGAGCAAGTAAGGAAAGAATATATTCCAGATACAGGGAAGGGCAGAAAAGAAATGATGAGAAATGAACTTCTATGTAGTTCTCCCCATCTCTGTCATGGCATATAAGCCTTACCAATGTAAATAGAGGGAGAAAAGGCAGTCGGCCATAGAAGCAGTTTAACATTTCCTCAATCTCACTATCTTCCACTGTATCTCTTTTTTTAATTATATTTTATTTATTTAATATATTTAGTTTTCAGCATTGATTTTCAAAAGAGTTTGATTTATGAATTTTCTCCCCATTTCTACCCTCCCACCCACTCCAAGATGGTGGTGTATATTCTGGTTGCCCCGTTCCCCAGTCAGCCCTCCCTTCTGTCACCCCACTCTCTTCCCATCCTCTTTTCCCTTCCTCTCTTATAGGGCAAGATAAATTTCTACACCCTGTTGCCTGTGTATCTTACTTTCTAGTTGCATGCAAAAAGTTTTTTTGTTTTTGTTTTTGAACATCTGTTTTTAAAACTTTGAGTTCCAAATTCTCTCCCCTCTTTCCTCCCCACCCCCACCCTCCCTAAGAAGGCAAGCAATTGAACATAGGCCACACGCATATCATTATGTAAAACCCTTCCACAATACTCATGGTATGAAAGACTAACTATGTTTTGCTCCTTCCTAACCTATCCCCCTTTATTGAATTTTCTCCCTTGACCCTGTCCCTTTTTGAAAGTGTTTGTTTTTGATTACCTCCTCCCCCATCTGCCCTCCCTTCTATCATCCCCACTTTTAATCTTCTTCCTCCTTCTTACCTGTGGGGTGAGATACCCAATTGAGTATGTATGGTGTTCCCTCCTCAGGTCAAATCTGATGAGAGCAAGATTTACTCATTCCCCCTCACCTGCCCCCTCTTTCCTTCCTATGGAACCACTTTTTCTTGCCACTTTTATGTGAGATAATTTACTCCATTCTATCTCTCCCTTTCTTCCTCTCTCAATATATTCCTCTCTCTTCCCTTAATTTGATTTTATTTTTTTAGATATCATCCCTTCAGAATCCACTCACCTTGTGCCCTCTGTCTATATATACATATCTATATATATCTATATCTACATATATATACACATACATACATATACATACATATATATGCATATATATACATATATATGTATGTGTGTGTGTGTATACATACATACACACACATATTTTGCCTTGGAACATGATACTCAGTTTTGCTGGGTAGGTGATTCTTGGTTTTAATCCTAGCTCCATTGACCTCTGGAATATCACATTCCAAGCCCTTCAGTCCCTTAATGTTGAAGCTGCTAGATCTTGTATTATCCTGATTATTTTTCCACAACACTCAAATTGCTTCTTTCTGGCTGCTTGTGGTATTTTCTCCTTGACATGGGAGCTCTGGAATTTGGCAACAATATTCCTAGGAGTTTTCTTTTGGGCATCTTTTTGAGGAGGCAATCTGAGGATTCTTTCAATTTCTATTTTACCCTCTGGCTCTAGAATATGAGTGCAGTTCTCCTTGATAATTTCTTGAAAGATGATATGTAGGCTCTCTTTTTGATCATGGCTTTCAGGTAGTACAATAATTTTTAAATTTAAATTTAAATTATCTCTCCTGGATCTATTTTCCTGGTCAGTGGTTTTTCCAATGAGATATTTCACATTGTCTTCCACTTTTTCATTCCTTTGGTTCTGTTTTATAATATCTTGATTTCTCATAAAGTCACTAGCTTCCACTTGCTCCAATCTAATTTTTAAGGTAGTGTATTCCTCAGTGATCTTTTGAACCTCCTTTTCCACTTGGCTAATTCTGTCTTTCAAGGCATTCTTCTCCTCATTGGCTTTTTGGAGCTCTTTTGCCATTTGAGTTAGTCTATTTTTTTTTCTTCAATATTTTTTTCAGTATTTTTTGGGGTCTGAGACTGAATCTGAATCCGTTTTCGCTGCCTGGCCACACTGTATCTCTTTTAATCTCTCTATGGCTTTCAGTGAAGTCATGGGCAAGAATTTCTTTACTATATTAATTCCAGTGGGCCATGGGTGCTAGCTTTCTTGAGTACCCACCCATTTATGATGTTGTTAAATAGTGAAGCTAGAAAGATATATGGGGAGGAAATGTTCTGAAGGCTGGAACAGCAATTTTGTGAGTTAACATCCGTTTTCTCATTTTCTCTCTCTCTCTCTCTCTCTCTCTCTCTCTCTCTCTCTCTCTCTCTCTCTCTCTTGCTAGAACCAGTGATGCGTTTATTTTCAACCAGTTCTACCCTTCTACACAGTTGTATGACATATTTTCAAGATAGGTACCAGGGATTCAAAGCACTGACTATAGCTGTGAAAGGGCATAAAATTCCATGTCTTACTTGATCAGAACTCAGTGTGCTGTCAAGGAAAAAGGAAGTAAGTAGTTGAAGTAGTAAGACCATGGTCTGAGTACTGCCACTACTACATACTAGCCATGTGAAACTATGTAGTCATTTACCTCCTTATGTGCTGAAAAGAAGAAATACTTTTTAGATACGTTATAATTATAATTTTATATGAATGAGGCTCATGGTAGAAGAAAATCTTGGGAGTTCACAACCTAGGGTCCATGAAATTGCTTACACAAAAATGTGCTTTTTTTTTCCTTTGTAATCTTATATATTCAATACCATATGTTTTATTTTAATATTTTGAGAGTGGGTCCACATGGGTTTTACCAGGTTGTCAAAGGAATGATGACACAAAAAAGGTTAAAAATGCTCTAAATAGCCAAATCTAACCCTTCTGAGGAGGCAGCTAGGTGGTTCACTACATAGAGTGCTGGGCTTGGAGTCAGGACAGATCTGAGTTCAAATCTAGCCTCAGGCACTTACCAGCTGTGTGACAGTAGCCAGGCATGTCACTTAACTTCTGTTTCCCGTAATCCACTAAAACAAGAAATGACACACTACTCCTGTATCTTTGGCAAGAAAACCCCATTGAAAATATAGTCCACTGGGGTACAAAGAGTCAGACAGGATGCTGCAATTTCAACAATTTTTTTGAATCCTTATCATTCACTTAACAAAGGGCCCTTAGGACAGAAGAATTTTTGCTTATTGTATTGTGAGGGTTCTGAATGGAAGGAGGAATTTCAGCCACCATTGAGCTGAGTAAGTCTCTCCAGCCCAGAGGAAGATCAGCTTTTCATATCAGGATTTCAAATGTACCTGCTTTCTGCATCTGGGGAGATAAAAAGAGAAATCTTTCTATCTCACTGATCCCTAAGTATCTCTTAGAGGCTCAGGGTTCATTGATCATGAACATCTCAGGAGAACAGCTTTCCTTTTCAAAAATCTGGCCTCATGTACAACACTGCCTCCAGAGATCCGTCAAAAAGCAGGATTGTAAGAAGCATATCAACAAAACCACCAAACAGATCTCAAAAGCCTACTCTTATTTGCATATGTTTTTAGCTTTAATAAAGCCAAAATAAATGTGATATGTTAAACATCTATAATCACCAGCACGCCAGAGTAAATCAGAACGTTTGACTTTACTTTCTATATTATCTTGCTTTTTACCTCACATGACTTCTATGCAAGGATCCCATTGTACTAAGTCCTTTACTTGAATATCAATTTTCCTACATGGTTGTAACATTCAATATTGAGAATTCAGATTGCTATCCAATTACCCAAGCATTTGTTTTATTTTGTATTTTGTTTTAAATAAGTAGTACAATATTTGATGCCCTTAGATTTATCAAACAACATGCTACTATGTCCTCTGGTTCTTATTCTGGAAATCAACTTTTCTATAGTATGATGAGCACAAAATAGCTTTGTTGATTGATGATTTATACTATACTTTGGGATCTACTACTGCTAGGTCTCTTTCCTTCCCACTTTATTTTTTATGAATTCCCTAGGGATTGTGGACATTTTGTGCTTCCAGATTAATTATATTTGTCTTTTGCCTGAGTCTGTGAAGAAGTCTTTGGTGGTTTGATTGGCCTAGCACTAAATATGCAACTCAGTGATTTAGTTATATTGTAATTTATTATGTTATTTATTTAATATTGCTATTTGTATTTATTATGTCATCATAACCCAATCATTAATTTCTCTGGTTAAATACTTTTTATGTTCTGAAAAATTTCTAATTATATTAATATATTTTGTATGGGTGTCTAAGAATTAGACTTCCTGGAATTGTTATGCATTTTATTGTTATTATGGATAGATTTTTTTTCTATCTCATAGGATTTTTTGATAATATATAGAAGCATTTAAATTTTTTTATACTAGAGATCTGATATGAATATCTTGATAAACATAGCTTTGTCTGACATTTGGGTGACACCATAAACTCAAGACCAACTTTGACTAAGACACTGTTGACAAAGTGAAAATAATTCAGGTTTTCTCAAAATATTTATTTCTGTTCATCTTGGTGGTATCTGTCTTGACAGAGACCCTACACCAAATATCCAATCACTCATTAATAAAGTATAAATTAAGTATTTATTATGTGATTGCCACTTGTCTATGTGTTAGGTATAGAAAGGCAATAACACAGTATAAATTCAGCCTTAAAGAAACTTACATTCTAATAGGAGGATATTTTGTTATACAGAAAAGTAGATACAGTACAATTTGAGACTATGAAGAAATCAAGAAATTCAATTCTATTCAGTTAAGTTTGATTTCAGTATTTCCCTAGAAAGTAGTACATGGGATGAACTGGGGAAAATGCTAGGGATGCTAAGAGGCTAAGGTTACAAGGGAGGAGATTCTACTATTAGGAGACAGTCTGTATAAAGATATTGGAGCAGGACATAGAAGACCTAGGTTGGGGAAAAGGAAGTAGGTCAGTTTGTCTAGAGTGTGCAATCATCAGCAAATGAAAAATCATGCACAAAATCTCTGTCCTCTGTAGTCTTGACCTTCTTAAATTAATTTACCATCAATGTAGTCACTGACTATGACACTGTTTTTATCCTCATTAAAGTCATCTAATAACATTGATGAAAACATCATTCTAAAAAGCATAGCAACAAGTGTACAACCCAATTTTACTCCATCAGTGACTGAGAAAGCATGAGAGCATTATCCATGATCCAGAACCTATGCAAGCATGTCATCACGGAACCGCATACAATACTGATGAACTTCTCTGGTCTACTAAATTTTCCCATGATCTTCCATAAACTGCCAAGATTTACAGCATCGAAGGATTTAATCAGAGCAACAAATGTTGTATACAGACCTCTGCTTTGCTCCTGACATTTCTCTGAGAGTTGTTGGATAGTAAACACCATATCTACTGTTCCTTAGCCTTTTCTAAAGCCACACTATCTCTAGGGTAGGTGACTGTCTTCCAGGTAAAGGATGAGTCCAATGCTGGCGAGAATCATGCCAGCATTGACTAAAATAATGACACTCACCAGCCCCCATGATTGTCACAGGACAACTATTTCTTTTTCCTCTATAGAGATGGATAATTGAGACATATTTGATCTCTTGAGGGATAACCTCCTCTTGCCATATAACCTGGATGACTTCAGTTAGCTTTTGGATGAGCAATGAAACCTCTGCCTTATAAATTTCAGCTAGAATAGAATCAGCAACAGGTGCTTTGCCATACAAAAAGAGTCTAATGGCATTAAAAACCTCTTCTTCTATTGTAAGTTCAGCTAGAGAGAGATTGACTTCAACTTGAGGTATATGGTAAAAGGCTTCAGCATTGGTTAATAATGGTCTGTTGAGAACACTATGAAGTGCTCAGCCCATCTCTCCAGGATCATGTCGTTGTCACTTGTCAGTGTAGCTTCATTGTCACTGAGTAGTTAAGGTTCACAATGGGTCTTTGACCCATAGATAACCTTCAGAACATCATAGAAGTGTTTTAGGTTGTTGCTATCAGTGTAAAACTGAATTTGACGTGCATTCCTACTGATCCAAGAATCCTGCATCTCTTTAAAATTCACTTGTACTCTATTTTTGATGGAGCTGAATGCTGCTTCCTTAGAGATGGATGAACTATCATTCTGATAAACCTTGTGAATTTCTTGTTTTTAATTTAGAAGCTTCTGAATTTTCCCATCATTTTTATCAAACCAATCCTGATGTTTGTAATTGTTCTGGCCCAGATGAATAAATGCAATACAGAACACCAAGTCTCTTCAAAGTATCTACTTCTTTCTGCTCCCCTGTTGCCAAGCATGTGTTGGCTCAGCTTTTCCTCCAAGTCAGCAACAAACTGTTCACATATGGAAAAGTGTTCTAATATGTTTATCTTAAGTCTGACAGTAATCACAGTAGTCATGACCTTAGGGTTGTTTTTTTGAATGTGAATGTTTAGCTCGAAGAGGATAAATCTCTGATCAATCTAGCACTCCGCACCACATATCAGCTGTATTCAGTTTCTACCAATTACTCTTAATTCTCTTCTCTGGGATCAAACAGAACAAGTCTTATTACATATTTATGAAATAGCCCTTCAAATGATAGAGGATAGTTGTCATATTCTCCTAAGTGTTTTCTTCTCTAAGCTACACACATTTCTTCAAATAATTTTTGAATGATTTTAACTTGAAGTCCTTCATTATGCTGGTTATTCTATTCTGGATGTTCTCTAATTTATTAATGTCTTCCTAAATCATGGTACCCAAAAGTGAACAGTTTTCCTACATGATAGAATTATGGTAGAGAATCATAGATTTTCATCACTCTATTCCTTGGCATCTCACATGCTAGAGATGGTGGTTTAGCCACACCAGATATTAAACTGTACTACACAGCAGCAGTCATCAAAACTGCCTGGTACTGGTTAAGAAACAGGGGTGTGGATCAGTGGAATAGGATAGGTACACAAGCAGGTGAAATCAACAAGTTTAGCAATCTACTCTTTGATAAACCCAAAGAAGCCAGTTTCTGGGCTAATAATTCACTATTTCACAAAAACTGTTGGGAAAATTGGAAAATGGTAGGGCAAAAACTGGGCATAGACCAATATCTTACACCATATACCAAAATAAAGTCAAAATGGGTTCATGATTTAGGAGTAAAAGTTGATACTCTAAGTAATTTGGGAAAGCAAGGAATAGTTTACTTATCAGATTTGTGGAAAAGTAAAGAATTCATGACCCAACAAGAGATAGAGAGCATTACAAAATGCAAAATGGATAATTTTGATTATGTCAAATTGAAATGTTTTTGTACAAAAAAAAAGCCAATGCAACAAGAATTAGGAGGGAAGCAGAAAATTGGGAGAAAATCTTTGCAACTAGTATCTCTGATAAAGACCTCATTTCTAAAATATACAGGGAACTGAGCCAAATATATAGGAATACAAGCCATTCCCCAATTGAGAAATGGTCAAAGGATATGAACAGGCAGTTTTCAGAGGAAGAAATTAAAGCTATCTACAGCATATGGAAAAATGCTCTGGATCACTACTGATTAGAGAAATGCAAATCAAAACAACTCTTAGATACCACATCTCTCCTGTCAGATTGGCTAAAATAACAAATCAGGAGAATGATAAATGCTGGAAAGGATGTGGGGAAATTGGAACATTGTTGCATTGCTGGTGGAGTTGTGAGCTGATCCAGCCATTTTGGAGGGCGGTGTGGAACTATGCCCAAAGGGCTATAGAAATGTTCATACCCTTTGACCCAGTAATACCACTTCTAGGGTTGTATCCCAAAGAAATCACGCAAGCGGGAAAGGGACCCATATGTACAGGAATATTTATAGCAGCTCTCTTTGTGGTAGCCAAGAATTGGAAAGCAAAGGGATGCCCATCAATTGGGGAGTGGCTGAACAAGCTGTGGTATATGAAGGTGATCGAATACTATTGTGCCATAAGAAATGGGGATGATGCAGACTACATAACAACCTGGAAAAACCTACACGACATAATGCTGAGTGAGCGGAGCAGAGCCAGGAGAACGTTGTGCACAGCCACAGATATGTGGATTCCGTGAGGACCAACCCTGACATACTGCGCTTTTCTCAGCAACCTAAAGGGCAAGTACAACTCCAGGGGACTCACGATGGAGAATGCTATCTTCATTCAGAGAAAGAACTGCGAAGTTTGAATACAGACTGAGGCACACTACATGCTCGCCTTTTCTGCTTCTCTTTTGTTTTTGTTTTTGGGTTTTTTTTTTTGGTTCTGTTTCTTCTTTCTCATGATTCATTCCATTGGTCAAAATTCTTCTCCACGACCTGACTAGAGCATAAATTAATTCAATGCGAAGTTATACATGACAGTTATATGGGACTTCATGCCGTCTTGGGGAGGGAGGGCGGAGGGAGGGGAGAAAAACTGGAACTCAAAACTATGTAGAACCGTGTGTGGTAAACTAAAAATAAATAAAGAAATTTAAAAAAAAATGAAACTTGAAAGCATTAGTT
The DNA here is from genome assembly GCF_011100635.1 of Trichosurus vulpecula. Lineage (NCBI taxonomy): Eukaryota > Metazoa > Chordata > Mammalia > Diprotodontia > Phalangeridae > Trichosurus > Trichosurus vulpecula. Next base: position 151,645,642 of record NC_050578.1, read on the forward strand.
GTTTTGTTTGTTTATTTTTAGATTCAGGATTTTATCTGTCTAGAGAAAGAAAAGTTTCCCAAAGGCAAAAACATACACAGTCCTTTAAAGTAGTATCATCTAGTCTACTCAAAATCTTTTGCCTTTCTGATTCAGCTCTAGAAGTAAAACAAAATAGGGACTTATTTAAATCCAGCAAAAATAACTCTAGTTCAAATCCCATTTATCTCATGGCATTAGGGAGATATCTTGCATTTTTATAACAAATAAAGCATCACTTTTTACTATACTTCTTTAGTTTTGTAAACCGTTACTTTGGGCCAATATAGTTCTATAAGATATGGAAGCAAAAACCACAACCACCTGTTTGATAAAACCTCTTGCTGCCATTATCCAATATCAAGTAGTAAAAGGATCCAAAAAAAGCCTGAGAAAGTTCCAAATTTTGTGAAAGGAAGAAAAATACTGTAACATTTTACTGGAAGCAACAAGCAGAATTATTAGGGCAACTATAAAAGACAGTTGCAAAAGATAAGAGCCACAATGGACGAAATACAGCTTTTATTCAGAAAGGCACATCTCCCTGAATTCAAATCTGGCTTCAGACACTTACTAGCTGTGTGACCCTGGGCAAGTCACTGAATCCTGTTTGCCTCAGTTCCTTGTGTGTACAATGATATGGAGAAAGAAATGACAAACTACTCCAGTATGTCTTCTAAGAAAACCCTAAATGGGGCCATGATGAATCAGACATGCCTGAAACAACTGAACAACAAGAAAACACATTGGTATAGAGTGCTTGACTTGTTGTTTGGTCCAAATTTTGTTTCACATCTTTATTGGTTTTAGAAACCCAAGCATGTCTCTAATTTTGTTGAGTTACATTTTATTTACCTGAAATTTGGGGTTGGTATTAGCATGTCTTCTACAGGATCATTTTGAAGATCAAATGATAAATTGTATGAAAGCACTTTATTTAGGTAAAGAACAATTTAAAAATCTGCTAATATCATTATGTGCTAAAAAACTGCTGGACTCCTAAGAGATAATCCTCATGCAGAGTGAATAAAGGCATTGTTCACTTGTTTCATGGCATTAAGGAGAAAATAGACTTTTGAAAATTAGTTTGAAAGAGCATTTTGGGATAGTAGTTTCTTTTTAGCCTTTAGCCTCCAGTACTATACAAATAGCTATTGACTTACTAATAAATAATTGTGTGTAAGTTAGTACTTCTTCCACTTAAAATTTATTATAGATTTTACAATTGACTATAGTGAAATGTGCTTTAGGAATTTTTGTTTACAAAGCTAAACCATATCATTATTGAAAATGTTGCAATCCCTATGCTGTCTTCTTCATTGAATCTTCTTTTGAATTTAGTTGTGTACATTGATTGGTTGTGCAGTAAAGAATCAATAACTCCCATAAGAGTAATTAAAATTGTGGGTAATGAGATTAGGAGTTTAGTTAGAATAATATGGTACATCAGAATGGCATTTTCAGATTTTCTTTAAATGCTTCTAGAAATTGGGGAACTAAATTTTGCAAAAGGAGCATTAAGAAATAAGTAGTGAAAATATTTTGTTAGAAACAACTGAATCAATGTAGACCATTCTTAATAGTCATCTTAAAACCTTACAATGTTATTTTCTCTTTGACCTGGCAACTCTGGAATTTGGCTACAATATTCTTAGGAATTTTACTTTTGGGATCTTTTTCAGGAGGTGATTGGTGGATGCTTTCCATTATTTTAATCTCTGGCTGTAGAATATCAGATCACTTTTCCTTGATAATTTCTGGAAAGATGATGTCTGGGCTCTTTTTTTGATCATGGCTTTCAAATAGACCAATACTTTTTTAAATTATTCCTCCTGGATCTCTTTTCCAGGTCAGTTTTTTTTTCTACTGAGCTATTTCACATTGTCTTCTATTTCTGTCATTCTTTTGTTTTGTTTTATAGTTTCTTGATTTCTCATGAAGTCATTAACTTCCATTTGTTCCATTCTAATTTTAACAGAATTATTTTTTTCAGTGAGTTTTGGACCTCCTTTTCCATTTGGTCGATTCTGTTTTTTAAAGCATTCTTCTCCTCATTGGCTTTTTGGAGCTCTTTTGCCATTTGGGTTAGTCTATTTTTAAGGTTTCATTTTCCTCAGCATTTTTGGGGGACCTCCTTTAGTAAGCTGATGGGTTGTTTTTCATGATTTTCTTATATCATTCTGATTTCTCTTCCCAAGTTTTCCTCTATCTCTCTTACTTGATTTTCAAAATCCCTTTTGAGCTCTTCCATGGCCTAAGACCAATTCATATTTTTATTGGAGGCTATGGATGTAGGATCTTTGACTTTGTTGCCTTCTATTTGGTGTATGTTTAGATCTTCTTTATCACCAAAGTAAGATTTTATAGTCTGAGATTTTTTTATGCTGTTTACCCATTTCCCCAACCAATTACTTAACTTTTTTTTAGCTCTTTATGAAGGTAAGATTCTGCTTTCAGTGTGAAAAGTGTACTGTCCCAAGCTTCACAGGTTTTGTATAGCCGTTTTCAGAGATATTTTTAGGGACTTGAAAATTTTCAGTTCTTCCAACGTTGTATCATGAAGGAAGAGGTGTTTATAGCTCTCCTGGTCTGTGCTCTGGTCTGTGAGTGACCTCAAGTGTTCTTTTCTGCTTTGGAACTGTGAGGGGGATTCCTTGTCTGCTGCCACCTCAAGCTCCACGACACCTGTACTCCTCCTCACTTCAGGACCACCACCAAGGACTATGACCCAGATTGAAGCAGGGCATAGCAACAGAATCTTGCCTCAGCATCAACCAAGAGATCCCTGCAATCACCCTCTGATCACATGCTCAATGCCCCCATGGTCTGTTGGCCAAGAGCTCAGTAAGCAACCACTTTTGCTGCTATACTGACAGACCTTTCCTACTGACCTTCTAATTTGTCTTTGGTGTTTTAGGGTTGAGACATCTGGAAACTGTCACAGCTGCCAGTGATTCAGTCTACTGAGGGCTGCTCTAGTCTGGGCTGGCACAGCCCACACTGGACTGTGCTTGTCTCTCAGATTAGTGCAACATATCTTTCCTTTTGACCTCTCAGGTTGTCTTGGGCTGGAAATTTGTTTTGCTCTGTCATTTTGTGGGTTCTGCTGCTTGAAATTTGGTTAGAGTCATTTTCCAGGCGTTTTGAAGAGTTTGGGGGACAGTTAAAGCAATTCCCTTTTTTTACTGCACCATCTTGGCTCCACTCCTCAAAACCATTTTTGAAAACACATTTTCTCCTGTATTTCCTTCTTTGCCTTGATGTCACAAAATATATGTTGATTTAACTTGGAAGCATATTTCAAATTATTTGTAGAACTTCTCTATCTCCTCATCCTGTTCAGCAGATATTGGCAAAGAAGCACACATAATTTCTTGATGTTCCTATTGCAAGTGCTTAATGCTCTAATTCACTAATGATTAGAGAAATGCAAATCAAAACAATTTTTAGGTACCACATCTCTCCTGTCAGATTGGCTAACATGACAAAATAGGAAAATTATAAATGATGGAGAAGATGTGGGAAAATAGGAACACTGTTAAATTGGTGGAGTTGTAAACTGATCCAGTCGTTCTGGAGCACAATTTGGAACTACGCCCAAAGGGCTATAAAAATATGCATACCCTTTGATGTTCCAGCAATAGCACTTCTAGGGCTTTATCCCAAAGAGATCATACAAGGGAGAAAAGGACCTATATGTACAAATATATTTATAGCAGCTCATTTTTGTGGTGGCAAAGAAATGGAAATCAAGGGGATGCCCATTCATTGGGGAATGGCTAAACAAGTTGTGGTATATGAATATAATGGAATACTATTGTGCTATAAGAAATAAGGAACAGACAGAGTTCATAATAACCTGGAAAAACTTACATGTTCTGATGCTGAGTCAGGGGAGTAGAACCAGGATAACATTACATACATGGTCTCTGTGATGATTAACTGTGATAGACTTGGCTCTTCTCAGCAATACGAGGTTCTAAGACAGCTCCAAAAGACATTCATGATAGCAAAACAACTATCCACATCCAGAGAAAGAATTAGGGGGTTGGAATATAGATTGAGGCAAACTATTTGCTCTCTCTTTTTTTCTGTTTTGTTTCTTCTTTCTCATGACTCATTCCATTGGTTATAATTCTTCTTTACAACTTGACTATTGTGAAAATAAGATTAATGTGAAGGTGTATGTAGAACCTATATCAGATTACATGCCATTTTCGTGGAGGGAGGAGAGGAAGGGGGAGGAAATTTGGAACTCAAAATCTTGTGGAATTGAGTGTTGTAAACTAAAAATAAAAAAAAAATAAATTAAAAAATCATCATTAAAATATCTGATCCAGTTGTCTAAATCATGGAGGGGAAGTAGATAAATCTGAAAAAGAGATGACAACATGGAAAATAGAGAAGTGTTGAGTGAAGACGCAGCTGAGGTGGAAGGGAAGGCTTAGAAACAGACAAGTTAGAAATTAAGAAAACTTGTCAGAAAAGAATTTTCTCAGATTTCAAAATTTTGGAAAGAAATAGCTCTAAATAATTATATGATGTTAAGAAAATTACTTAAAAAACCTGGTTCTCAATTTACTTATCTATAAAAGGAGGAGGTTTGACTATATGACTTCTTAGGTCTCTTCTAGCTCTGCATTTTGTAATGTTCTCTGTCTCTTGTTGGGTCATGAATTCTTTACTTTTCCATAAATCTGATAAGTAGACTATTCCTTGCTTTCCCAAATTACTTATAGTATCATATTTTACTCCTAAATCATGAACCCATTTTGACTTTATTTTGGTATATGGTGTGAGATGTTGGTCTATGCCCAGTTTCTGCCCTACCATTTTCCAATTTTCCCATTTTCCCAACAGTTTTTGTGAAATAGTGAATTATTAGCCCAGAAGCTGGCCTCTTTGGGTTTATCAAAGAGTAGATTGCTAAACTTGTTGATTTCGAGTTAGTCTATTTTTAAGGTGTTATTTTCTTCAGTATTTTTGGGGGTCTCCTTTAGCAAGTCATTGGCTTGTTTTTCATGATTTTCTTGCATCACTCTCATTTATCTACCCAATTTTTCCTCTACTTCTCTTACTTGCTTTTCCAAACCCTTTTTGAGCTCTTCCATGTTCTGAGACCAGTTCATATTTTTCATGGAGGCTTTTGATGTAAGTTCTTTGACTTTGTTGACTTCTTCTGGTTGTATGTTTTGATCTTCTTTGTCACTAAAGAAAGATTCCAAAGTCTGAGACTGAATCTGAGTCTGTTTTTGCTTCCTGTTCATGTTCCCAGCCAACTGCTTGACCGTTGACCTTTTTGGAAAGGTATGACTGCTTGCAGAGTAGAGAGTACTTTTTCTCAAGCTTGAGGGGTGTTTCAGTGTTGTTTTCAGAGCTACTTCTACACAGCAAGCTCTGCCACACCAGTGCTCCTCCTCCCCCAAGAACAGGCACCTAGACCGCTACCCAGATCCAAGCAGACTCTGCACTCCGACTCTGATCCGCTGCTTAATTCCTCCCACCAGGTGTGCCTGGGGCTGGAAGCTGAACCACATCTGTGCCCCCAGGCCTGGGGCTGACTGCGCACTCCTTTTGCTGCATCCAGCAGTTTTTTCCACTATCCTGCTCTGTTGTCTTTGTTGTTTGTGGTTTGAGAAGTCTGGTAACTGCCACAGCTCAAGGATTCAGGGCTCTACCACCTGTTACACCTGGCTCCCAATCTGCTTGGTCCTGGTCTGGCCCATGCTGGGCTGTGCTGTGCTCCTCTCCTAGCTCTGTGCAATAGACCCTTCCCAGTGCCCATTCAGGCTTTCCTGGGCTGGAGCCCCACTTCCATCTGTTATTTTGTGAATTTGGTCAGAGTCATTTTTTACAGGTGTTTGGAGGGACCTGGGGAAGAGCTTAAGCAAGTCCCTGGTTTCCAGGTTCCATCTTGGCTCCATTCCCCATTTCACCTCTTTCACAGCCTCTAATCTAAGTTTGCATTTATATATAATACTATCAATTAGGGCCATGAGTATGGCAGAAAGCCCACTCTGTCCTATTCTCCCTATTTCACTTATTTCACCTTAGGTAATTGTCAAAGGATGATTCTCAAAATTCTACCTGTTATAAAATCCAAATTAAATTGGAATAAAGTAGAGAAGTTGAAGGGTAGTGAACTGAATTAATAAAATTTCTGAATTACAACATTTGGTTTATTCCATTTTTAGAAAATCATACAGCCAAATTCTTAGAAAATTCATGTATTAACTCAAATCAATCTAATCAAGAATTGTTCATTAGAAGACTTTTCTCACTTGCCTAAATTAATTGGTAATAATAATTTGTATTTAACATATTTCTTATTTACATGCAAATTAATTCTACTAAGGCACTCGAAAACAATTAGGGCTCTTTAATAATTTAAACACCATCTCCTTCCTGAAAAAAAAAAAACCTGCCATATAATCCCATTTGTTCTATTACCTTACAGTATAATTTTTTTTCTTAAGTCACAGAGTAGTTGTAGTATAGAGGAAAAATTCCTAGAGCAGCATTTGGAAGCTTAGATTCATGCAATGGCTTTGTCACTTTATTAGCTTGTGACCTGCCATGAGTCACTTATCCTCTCTGTGAAATGAATATCAAGGATATTTAACAAATTTATCTTCTTAGATTGTCTTATGGTTCTGATTCATGGTTTACTATAGTTTCTGAGGGACTGAAAAATAAATATTTCTTAGAAGGCAATTGTGTTGGTAAGCAAAATGGGCTCTTAGTATTTAGGTGGCTTTTGTTTCCTTTGAGTAATTCAGTGTATTTCTTTGAGCCTTAGTAGGTGCTAAGCCCCAGGCCCAAACTCCCATTAGGTGTAAAACCTATGTGGGTGTGGATTGGTAACTAAGGTGGGGCTCAAGGTGGGGCTAACTCAGGGGAGGGCCTAGTTTACACATGAGTTTGAGTGATAGGTTTGGGACATCAGAGGCTTTTAGACCACGTGGGTTTAAGTTGCTTTTTTGTGACAATTTTAGGTCACATGGGTGAGTCGCATGTGTGACTCACCCCTGACCCTGAAAAAGATATAAAACCAGGGGTTGGCTTTCTCTTCTTTGGAGCTCTTTCCCACAGCAGTGGTGGCGTGTGTGACTCTGGGCCAGCCCTTGTTCTGAGCTCCTGGGATGAACCTAGGTGTTGGTAACTACAAATCTGTATTTGGTCTGTCTGTCGATGTTTGTAACTTATTAAAGGGCTCTCACTCACAATCATGCTGATGCAGAGACTCCGGGCAGCTGTAGCTAAGGAGACCTCCGGCTTGTAACCCAGATGTTGGGACTTTGTTAAACTCTGGTAACTATGTATTGGAATTTGAATCAGACAAGGTCTGTCTGTTGATGTTTGTACTTTGTTTGTATTTTGCTCTGAAGTTCAGGGTGCTGGTCTTTTCCCCCGAACTAAGTGAATGATATTTGTATGCTAAATTAAAATAAGTTTGTCAACCCCTTAATGTTGCTTTCCTTACTAAAGCAGATTAAAAGAACCTGTTCTTTTGCAGCATGCTGGTAGCGTTCTTGTTGCTGGGCTTGTGTTGGTCTTTCACCCCCCACAACAGCTGCTAGCTGGATTGTTGAAACAGCAATGGAGAAGACCATGGTGAATGTGAGCAGGTTGTAATGCCTAGTAAATAAATAAGAGTGGTAGATGAGAATGAGTAAAGATTGTTATGACAGATAAAACTGAAAAGTAAAATAGGCTGTAAAAAATAACTGGTAGCCATCTCTATTGGTAAATATGGCATTTCAAATGAAAAAGACAAAAGTCTATAAAATAATGGGAAGACTCTTGTGTCAAATTTTGAGAAAGATGAGACTGGAAAATATGGTGAAGTAAGAAGCTAACCAGTCTAACTCTTTCCTCACAATTCCAGTGAAGATATTGGGAAAACTTCAACCTGAGGAAGGTCTATCAACACAATGAAAAAGGATGGAGGGTCATGTTTTCTAACATAAGTCAGCATTAATAGACAGCCAGAGGCCTCCTGGCATGGTCAAGTGTATCTGGCCAGGGAGGGGCTTCCTAATAATATGGATTGGGTTTGGTTCTGGGGCTTTCTCCTGGTCAAGAATCAGGATTATGAAACCACTATGGAGGGATCTGCATCTATATACTATGCATGGAGCTAATATGTGAGCCAACTTGCAGCACTGTCTTCTGACCTTGGAGCTGAGAAAGCAATCAGAGTCAGCATGAGTAGAGCTCAAGGTTCTCGACTGGGCAAAGACAAGAAACAGAAGTGAGATATAGCTGGATGAATCTGATGCTTGATCAGGTTTGTAGGTCTAGCTCTTGGACTTGTAGCTAAGTAACCAGGGCAAGAAACTCAGAATGATAGTGGGTCTATGGATCTGTTGCTCTTAATCCACCAAGCCTTCCAACTAGGTGACAGGTACTGGGGCCAGCACTGGTCTTCTAGAGATTGAACTAGCATTGCATCTGCAGGTATGTAATCTTACCAAAAAAAAAGAATTTGCAAACTTCAGTCCAATAATAGTGCAGAGATTAAATTTTGTCCTAGATCAGATAGGGTTCTCACCTGAACTACCTGAGAGACTTGAAAAATATATCACTCAGCACTAGGAGAAAGCAGAAATCAGTCCACAGAGAATACAGCTTAAGTCCAATATAGATCCCTGCCATCTCTCCAGAGAAGTGCAGAGCTGGACCCTAGCATAAAATTCCAATTTGGAAATTAAGGCTGGAAAATCAGCAACAACAAAAAAGACATACATAAGAAAGAGCTGTTGCGGAGCCAAGGGGCCCCAAGACACAAACCCAGAAGAGAATGACTCTCTGATATGTATAAGCTAAGCTTGATTGCTTTGAACACAAGAACAATTGTAATTACTTTGAAAGAAAAATGAAGCGCTTTAAAGAAATCAAATTGAACATATGATTTCTTGAATTGGAAAAGAAATGTGAGTGCTAAAGAAAAGACTTGGAACTAGAATAAACAGTTTTGCATAAGAGATATAAACTTCAACCAAATACATATACACTCACACATACAAACATATGCAAAAAAATCCTGTAGAAATACATTCAACATAACAGATTTAGAGCTATAAAGTGCTGTAAAAATCATTTTTTTAATCACTTTCACTTTAAAGATGGAAATAAGACAGAGAAACATGGATAGCAAGGGGTGTATTCCAGGACACTAGCTTATGAGGAGTCATATAGTAAAATAAACATTTAAAAGTACCCAAAATATAGTTATCTCTGTCAGAAAACAGCAACTATTCATTCCTATGGGAGTTTGTATCAAAAGGTGAACTCTAAGTTAAGCTTAGTGGAGTAAGGTAACATTCACTTCATTGGAGGAGAAATGTGGAGAAGATTTTGAGTGGCAGGACTTTCTGGATGCTTATAGTAGAAGGTAAACTTCAGGCCCCAGGAAAAGTTTGTAGCAGCATGCAAAAAAGCCTCAGTAGGATCGAATATTTGAATACTTACTATGATGTTCAAGGCTCATATTCTTAAAGGTAGCAGTAGTACATCCAGGGCCTGGTCAGAGGGAGTAGACTTGACAAACCAAGCATTATTTCTTCTCATTTCTCTATCAAGAATAAAAATTTTTGTACTGGAAACATTGGAACAAAAATGCCTTATCAGGAATTGATTCCCCAAGGCAAAGAGAGGAATATGTACCTACTCTTGATGAGTTCAAGGTCCCAACCTCAGATGAATTAAATCTTCAGATTTTTCAATACTAAAAAAAATGGAGAATAAGTCAGAGATGTTTAAGAGATTGTGGGAAACAGATGGGATTGGGAAAAGGCAAAGAAAAGGACAGAAGAGAAAAGAACACATAAAAGGCAGAAGAAATTTGCACTGTATAGGTCAGCAAATTTGGTTGACTCCCCTCAAAATTTTAGAAATATTAAAGAAATGATTAGTTGACATCCAAGAAAAAAGTGGTGATAAGAAAGAGCCCTCCTACTGTGGCTTCATCAACATGAGGTTATTCTATATACAACTTATATTTATGAGATTATGAGATTGGCAGACAAGGTGGAAGCCATAGATATAAAGATTTTAGCAAAAAATTAATAAGAAATCTTTCCTTTACAGCTGTTTCATAGCTGAGATAAAGTTAGACTAATGGATCATAACAATATCTTGAAAAGCTAGAATGCTAAGCTGAATGTAAGATGATATAATTGTGATGCACATAATATCTTCTACTTACATTCAAAAAAATCAACTTGAGAAGTGCTGCATTAGGGAAGAGAGTTGAGATTAGAGAGCAATTTATCTGAAAAAGATCTGGCAAGGTTGGTGTACTATAAGCCATAAAAAATAGATCAACAGTCAAATCTTAAAAAATAAACTAGTGCTCTCAGTTTTTCTTTAAAAAAAGTGGAAGGTTTGTTGTCTGTCTTAATTGTATCACATTTGGAAAATTTTTTTTCAGAATGGGTACCATGACTTAGGAAGAACACTGATAAACTAGAGGGCATGAAGAATAGAACAGTCAGGATAATGAAGAAATCATTAGGTGAACATGAAATCTGCCCTGTATCATTTGAAGGACTGTTCCATAGAGAAAGAATAAGACTTGTACTCTTTTCCTGTTTGGTCCCAGAAGAGAGAATTAAGAGTAAAATAAATGTAAAAAATATGAATACAGGAAAAACTATGTTTGAGTAAAAAAAATTTTATCAATGAGAATGAAAGTGATAGAAATTTGAATAAACTGTCAGTGGACTTAGTAAGATCCCCTCATTCAAGTATTCAAGGAAAGAATGGGTATGTTGTGGAGGAACTTCTTTTGAAATATGTGTAGGACAATATTTCTCCTGAGTTCTCTCACAACATTCAGATTCTGGCCTTCTGTTACCCACTGACATATATCACCCTAATTTGTATTGATGAAGCTTGCAAAGAAAATCAGCTAAAGTAGTCTACAGAATGGAGCAGAACTCCTGTCGCATAACAGAGATGCAATACATAATCACTGAATGAAGAAAGGAATGATAGAAAAAATGATTTCAGAGATCCTCATGTTGCCATCTTTTTTCCCCATTTCTCCTCTGCCAACAAACCTCTCCAAACTCTTTGTAATGCGTGACATTCCTCCAACATATTAAAACACCCTCTATGCCTCAATTAGCCATAAAACAATTAAAATTCAAATTTCCTTTGTGCACTTTAATGCAGAATAATTTTATTTAAGATGTAAATCAAATAACAAAGGCAAATAAATAATATTCTAGGCTTCTCCCATGTTGATATAGGAGCATGAGGCAAGAGCCTACCTGTTCTGCTTAACTCTTGTTTTATCTCATGATGTTAGGTGAGTCAAGACCCCTCCAAAACTCAGTTTCCTTATGTATAAAACAAGGGCCCTGAAAGAGAATATCTCAAAGGTGCCTTCCAGCTCTAACAGTTTGGCTACCTATGAAAAAAGCAAGATGCCTTTGAGACCACAAAGTGAAGGTATGATTACCACTAAAGCAGGAAAATAATAGAGATAAAGCATCTCTTCTTATTCTGTTAACGCAAACAGCAGTTGTTCACAGAGGTAGAGTTGTTTATTCAGGGATGTGCAGACCTAGGCATCTCTCCCTCAAGTTATTATGAAAGTTTTCTTTGTCTATTTGTTTAAAAATAGTTAATTTTGTTCCAAAAGGATTCATTAATGTAGGTAACTCAGGACATACTTTCTTGCTCTAATACAGAGTATATTTGGATTTACCAAAAGATCCATGATTTGACTAATTCAGATAGGGTAATCTCTCTTTTTTTCAGTTATCAGTTCTTCATGAGTTACAAAGTTCAAACTTATCCATTTGGTGACCAAACTGTCTTAATTTAGATAAACTGATCCTCAGAGATACACATGGGATTCATCCAAGTACACATTCAAATTCTGTCAGCTTGGTAGCACTGATGAAAGGTTATACTTTGCTGGTAGAACCTTCAGGAACACAAAATGACCCCTATACCACAATAGGTATAAGAGTTGGGTTTAGTGGAAGTAAACAGTCCTGAAAATATTTGACATTATTGACAGCTCAGAAACATTCTCATCAGTATAGGATTGTACGTGTAAACTTGTAGAGGTCAAGATGAAACCTTCACATGAGGGAACTCAGTAATAAAGCCTGACTTGCCTAAATAACTCTCCCATATTGGTAGTACATGGCAGAGTCACAAAAAGAATTTGAATCTTGGACCTGGAACCCAGTTGACTCTTTCCAATACACTATGCTTCCTAATTCACTAAGTGTGCTATACATAAAATAATATCTTGACACACTATTTAAGTGTGGAAATTTACTTATACCAACACTGAATTTTTGATTTCCATCCTTCAATCTCTCCTCAGACTGTCTGTAATCCCTGATATCATTATGGTCACCCTGAACTTATTTATCCACCACTCTCTTGCCATTTCCATTTAATTTTTCATTCTTGGATTTTTGAGACTTCTATGTTTCTTTTGCATCTGTGACAATTTAAATGTTCTAAAGTTTGCAAAACAGTTACTTCACAATAACCTTGGGATGAAGGAAGCACATATATTCTTTTCCCATTTTACAAAAGTAGAAAAATTATGGCTCAGAGAGCTTAAATTCCTTGCTCAATTCATTGAACATCTGTCAGCCTCAGTTTCCACATCTAAAAATTAAGATAATGAAAAAGCATCTCCCGCATAGGGTTAATGTAAATATCAAATAAAGCAATATATGTAAATTACTTTACAAATCTTAAAGGGCTATGGAATATCGGATTTTGTTAATAGATATATTATTACTAATAGTAATAATAATAATTGATTTGAACCTCTATCTTTGTTCTTTGCTATGTTTTCTTTGAACTAAAACATGAACTCTATCTTAGCTGCCAGCTTATATCTTATACCTTGGTTTTAGATGAAAGACTATATTAAGTGATCTCTATGTTCTGAGTGTTGTTAGTGCTTGTCTTCAACAATTATCAGTAGTCTTTGTAAACATTTTGGTCATGTAATAAAAACTTCTGGTCATTTAATTGACCAATAACCCATTTTCTACTATATTTACATCTTTAGCTTTTAGTAAAGATGCAAAGCACCCTGGGTTACTATCAGCATGTGGAATGTCAATCATCAAAGAAGTAAGTAATTGAGGTGTTGCTTTATGTTCATTGCGTCCAACTACATTTGTACCATAATAAGAAGTGCTAAAACAATGTTTTCATTATTAAAAAAAAACATCTTATAGGTGCTGAGGAAGACATTGGCTTTATCAAATTTTCATCAGAAGCAAATCAGCAAATGTGTGTGTGTTTGTGGGTGCGTGTGCATGTGCGTGTGTGTGTGGGGGTGTGTAAATTCTAATGCTAATCACATGACTTGTCCATATGCCTACTTGATACCAACTCTCAAATAGCCTGAAGTTAATCAAAAGATTATCTTTTAAGAATGAGAAATAAATTGGAATAAAAGTGGCATGTGCAAATTTTAATTATATTTAAAATTGGGTTACGAAATAAGTATCTATATAAATGCATAAAATGTTGCACAAAAGGTTTTTTTTTTCTTTCTTATGTCTTCTTGTATTTTACCTGCTATAATTAGGGAGGCATTGTAATGCATAACTAGGGTTTACTGTCAAATAAAGAACATGAGAGACCTCTAATGGATCAACACAGGTAAAAATACAAAGGAAGTATATCAGTTTCCTTACTTTGTGGTATTTGTTAATATTATTTAAAGAAAAATAAGCAAAAGTACTCACCTATCTATGAGTCATTATCTATATTAGGTAATATTTCTATTTCTTATAGACCTACACTGGCATATTACCTCTGATTCTGCTGTAGGTTTAGCTCAAAACCAAACTACCACCCCCCAAGGTACTTATTTTAAGAGGAAGAAATTGTGCAGAAGTCTAGAAAAATGGATATCATGATTATCAAGCAAGACCAACCCTTAGCAAATTCACATGGGGAGTGTACTTTCACTCCTGTTATAAACTAACTTCTCCTAACTTCCTATCTCAATGCCATGGTACAGCACAAAGTCTGATACCTCTAACTAAGATGAAAAGACTTTGAATAAAAGCTTTGTGATGAACTGCACAGCTATAATCCAAAAGTCTATCTTTCTAAGTTTAAAAAGGCACAGTAATAATCTGGCTGCAACATGCTGAATTCATCAGATGCAGTACCTACTAAACAGTACATACTAAGAGAAATATGTAGTTGTGATATCAGTCATTAGGAGAAATACCTACAGTGATGAAATCATGTATTCTTGAAGCACTGGAAATGGCAAATATAATATTGTTTAGCTATACTTTGAGGGAAGCAGAAATGGTTTTATCCTAAAATGCATTCCTGGTACAGTTCTTATTCTTCCTATGTAATCCAAATAAATAAAATTAAATTAAACAAAAAAGAAAACTGTATAAAATCAGGTAATGTAGTAGACAGAGTGCTGGACCTGTCCTCAGGTATACCTGAGTTCAAATTCAGTCTCAAATTCTAGATATGAGACCCTGGGAAAGTTACTTACCATCTGCCTTTCTGTTTCCTCATTTATAAAATAAGCATAATAATAACACTTACCTCCCACATTTGTTGTGAGACTACAATGAGATAATATTTATAAAGATCTTCACAAAATTTAAAGAATTCATGAATGTTAGCCATTGAATAAGGCAATGTTGTGATAGCCTAAAAATGAATGAATTCCAGGTCTAGAAGAAAGTATAAATAATCTCAATTTTGATCAATCTAGGAATCTGAAAAGGTACTCAAGAAGTAAAATCATGAGGAAATTTGAATGAACATATTCTTGAACAGCAAAGATGATAAATTACCCTTTAATTCTACTGAATCAATCATGTCTTAATGATTCCTGGGAATATTTGCTGACCAATCATGGCCATCTTTCCTCCAACTGCTCAGAAGAATGCATGGTTATCCCCCATGATGAAGACATTGCCAACATGATCATTCAATATATCATGTCCAAATTACATTTCTATTTCAGTTCTGGAATCTTGTACATATGGTGTGATTAAATTAGTATGCTTTATCATAAATATTAATTCATCTCAATCTAGCTTTCTGTTCAATTATCTTGATGTCCCAATCCTCAGTGAACATCTCCTGAAAGCTATAGAGGCTAGATAATTAGCAGCATTCCAGAAGACATGTCCTCTCTTCTGTATAACCTTATAACTCAACCAGAACCCGAATATAATAATTCCAAATTAATAATTAAATTATTACTCATATTTTCAAATCCATCTAAAGAACATATCAGAATGGTCTGGGAGAAGAGGTAAAGATTTAGCCTATTTAAAAATAATCATCAACCCTACTTCTTAATCTAGTTACTCAGGGTCCAGAAGTACACCTTCCCAAGCTTCCTGGGCAAAGTGATCTCCTATTACTCCTCCTTTAGAAAGAAAAAGCCATTTTCCTAGCTCAACATAAAAGCATAGAGAGGTTCCTTTAGGCAAAGTTTACATAATCTCAACTTATGATGGATGAATCAGAAAGCTGAATAAGATCAGTTTTCATAATTCATTCATTTTCATTCATTTTTAAATGCAAGTTTTATGGAATGCCCTAAAAATGCAGAAATACAGACTAACTCTATGAGACATAACTACTAGTGCAAAAGCTACAATCATCATTATATTTCCTTTCAAAAATAGATGATTGTAAAGAACTTAGTTGGATTCTTTTTCTGGACATGAGCTCATTTCCCTGGTGCTCTGAATAGTCTACTACCTCCCATATAGTAAATAAGATATGGCTGTTCAGCATCTGCAGAAGGTAGCTTTCACACTCTGCCAAGCCAGCCCCCTATGTGCTCATATCCAGTTGTAGTGAAATGTAGATACAGGAGGAAACAGAATTTCTCATTTCTAGTCTGTCTCCTGAGTTTTAAACTGTATACGCTAACTCCAACAACAGAAGACTTAGTTCCCTGATCCCTTTCTGACAACACTCAAAGCTTCCCATTCCAAATATAACAATTCTTACAAATATTGAACCAACTTACGAAAAAAGAAACAAAAGAGGAAAAAAAGAAAAAAAATGGAGAAAAGAGAATGACCAAAAAAAGAAAGAGAAAATAAACCCTTCATTTTTCACCCTGTCAATTTCCACAAACCAGCTGCTCAAGCAACACTGAGAGAAATACACAGCAGATGTTGCTACAAATCTTGTTACAGATGTAAGTTACAAACAACTTCTTTTAAAAAATTTCTTGTCATTAGTTTTAAAATCCCTCTGGCACAACCAATAAGTGTAATTATGGCACAATACAGCGCACTTCATCTTTAATGCTGAATAAATGTGATGACTTCTTAACCCAATTCCTGACTGACCCCCCAGTGAAGTATTATCTTTCCTGTTCTTAGTGGTGGTTTGTATCCATTTGCCATTCACAATTGGCCTGCTGCTGTTCAGTGTCAATGGTCTCCAAATAACATTTTTTTTGTATCTTGATGATTCTGCATAGTGATGAATCTCTAAGATGTTTAAATACCTGAATGTTGAAAATTACTCATGCATTTCAATTGCATGTAGATTAATCTAATTCCTGAAACTGAAAAATTAATTAGCTAGTCATTCAATTTCATATGAAATAGATTCAATATATTTCCATCTGAAATAAAGAAAGAATAGCATAAAATGGAAAATGTTATATCTGAAGAAATCTGAGTTAAAAAACCAGAATTTGCTAGTTGCTAGCCTTTTCCCTATTATCTTCATACCTCTTCTGTACGTGTCTTCTATATATCTACTTATATACATGTTGTCTCACCTATTAAATGTAATCTTCTGAGATCAGGTACTGTTCCCATTTTTTCCCCTTTTTTATCCCCACGGCTTAGCATAGTGCTTGACACATGACGAGTGCTTAATAAATGCTTACTAACTGGCTGCTGCATGTTCATAGAATTTAGAGGTGGAAGATCACCTGGTCCAATACCCTCATTTAGAATTGAAATCAGTCAGAATAAGTGGCTTGCTTAAATGAAGTAACTACTGCAAACTTGTTAAAAGAATATTCCTCACATTCATTTAAATAAAAACCTGGCTCTCTCTTTAGGAATGACACCATATATGTTGCAACCCTCTCCACTGGTGAACACTGCTTTCTCCCACTCCCTTTGATTCATTGGACAAGAAGGCAGAATAGATGAATTATTTTATCTCCATGGTTTTCTTTTCTACTTCATCTCCTTCTGTCATCCCTAGGGAGTCCAATATTCATCCTAATGATCACCCTGACAACTTGATTCTTTAATGAAAACACCCTTTGGTACACTATTTCAGGCACATATCTATGTGCTAACATCTTAGATCATATTATCCTTTAGGTTTGTATCATTTCAATGATCCATAACTTGAAAATTTCATTCTCAGCTTACATTCCCATTTCTATACTTCATAGTACTATAGACCTACTCTTTATTTTGTCTTAATCTTCTGTACAATGATTAATCTCTCTTCTCCTAGTCCATTATTTCACTCTGGCTTCACTTGCCTCCTACCTTTGATCCTATGGTTTGCCACTTTAGTGCTTCATTAGCTACTACACGAGAATTCCTTACCCCCCACTATTTTCAAGCCTGTAAATTATTATTTTTTTTTCTGAATGTGATCAGCTATATATTTTTTTTCTTCTCTAGCTCCAGGACTGCATCACTGCTAAAAGTTTATGAAATCAGGTTGATTTCCCACAACACAAATTCATGGGGCATACTTTCTGCCAGGCCTTTGCTGCTACTCTATCCTTATTATCTGTTTCATTCCTCCAATTAATTATTTTTTATTTACTCTCACAACCAATTTTACCTTCATCCACATTCATATCCACTAAAACTAAAGGCCGTATGTTCTACCCGATTTAGGATATTGAAGCATCTCTCAGGCCTTTAGCGCCTTTCCTCCATTTCACAAAGCCTCTCAGCATTATCACCTTCTCTTTCATCTTTACAAATACAGAGGAAGAAATCTCCCTGCTAAGGTAGAGGGACAACTAAGAGTAAAAACTGTGACTTATTATCTATTTGAGTTTTGAATCTAATTCTCCTCTCAATTCCTCCAGCAGTCACGGCCCCCTCACCCACCTGCCATACATTTCAATATTTTCCTTTATGCTGGGGTTAAATCATCCTGCAAATATGCTGATTCATTCATAACATATTTTTAAAAATCTTCCTACTATTCTTCTAGCTAATTCAGCTATAGCTCAAATTACCTTTTCAAACTCACTCTTAAACTGCTTGAAGAAACTGTCTATGATTTTGCCTCCTAAACTTCCTTGCAATTGAATTTGAACTCAGTTTGGTGAGACTGAAATGATATTTCTGCTCCCACCACTATGTTGGATCTTTTTCTCAAAGGTCACCAGTGACCGCATAGGGCAGACTAAAGGCAGGATCTTGCCTGAGCTGCCCTTAGTTCCCTTGTAGACTACTTTAAAATAATCTCTCAAAATATTTTCTGGAGTAGCAGGAACTACAAAAAGAAGGGGTGAAAGAATTTTCCAGCCCAAGACAACTTAGAAGGTCACCATGAAAGATCCATCACACTGGGGTGAGTGGATCCAGTCCAGTGCAGGCTGTGCCAAGTATAGGCCAGGCCCCAGCAAACCATCACTAGGTCTTGGCAGAAACTGAATAAGCAACTGTGGCTTCCAGAGCTTTCATCCCACAGATTATAAGGGGATGAGACAACTGGTCATAAAGAGATTAGCGGGAATTCTTTGCTGACACTGGGTACAGGAATCTGTTGAATTATGTATGCATGGTTCATGATCCAAGTCTGAAGGTGAGGATATAAGCACTAGCAGACTAGAGCATGCAGCCTCAGGGATACAAGAGCCTAGGGCACAGTTCCAGGAAAGAAAAAAAAATACCTTGTGGTCACTCAGAGACCAGAACACAGGCCAGAAAACAGTGACCATACCTCTCCTTAGATCAAACGACCTTGGAAGAATCAAAAACCTTACAAGTTCCCAGGACTAGCTCTAAAAACTGTAGCATGAGAGACCTAAAGCTGGGGATGTTACGTTTTCCTCCCCAGAAGAACCGAAATTTAACATAAAGACAAAAAAATAAGCTGTAAAAAATTTAGCAAACAATAAAAAGAACATGACCATAGAAAGTTACTATGGTGACAGGCAAAATCAAAACATAAATTCAAAACTCCTACATCCAAGGCCTCAAAGAAAAATGTGAATTGGTTTCAGCACCTTTCCTCCAAATAAATCCTGGAAGAGCTAAAAAAGTAGAAAATCAAACAATACAGTAGAGGAAAAATGGGGAAAAGAAATGAGAGTGATGGAAGAAAATCATGAAAAAAGGATCAGCAGTTTGGTAAAGAAAGCCCAAAATTATTGAAGAAAAGAAGACCTGAAAAAATAGGCCAAGTGGTAAAAGAGAAACAAAAATCCACTGAAGCAAATAATACCTTATATAGCAGAACTGGCCAAATGAAAAAGGAACTACAAAGTCTCACTGAAGAATAACATTCCTTAAAAATTAAAATTGAACAAGTGGGAGCTAATGATACCACAAGACATCAAGAAGCAATGAAACAATTATAATGGGATGATATATAAAAAAAGAAAAGAAAATTTAAGTGGTGAGAAAAAGGAAAAACTATGATGTGATGATATCTAAAAAGATAAAATTAGATCCAGTGAGAGAAGGGGGTGGAGAGGGAGAATAGGGTAAATTATCTCATGTGAGAGAGGCACAAACAAACTTTTTACTGTGGAGGGTGGTGGATAATGCTTGAACCTCAATTTTTTTTTCAGAATTGACTCAAAGAAGGAGTAACATACACACTAAGTTGGGTATAGAAATCTCTCTTACCCTACATGAGAGAAGGAGGAGAAGGAGACAAGGGCCAAGAGGCATGACAAAAGGGAGTAGAGATTGAGAGAGGTGGTGGTCAGAAGCAAAACACTGTTGAGGAGGGACAGGTTGAAAGGAGAGAGGAAAAAATGATAACTGGGGAAATATATGATAGAGGGGAAAACACAGTAATCATACATGTGAGAAACATACAGCAAGTTTCCCTAACTCATTTTTCAAACATATAAAGAAATGAGTCAAATTTATAAGAATACAAGTCATTTCTAAACTGATAAATTATCAAAGGATACGAATAGATAGTTTTCAAATGAGGAAACAGCTATCTATAGTTATATAAAATTGTCTAAGTGACTATTGATTAGGGAAATACAAATTAAACCATCTCTTAGGTTCCACCTTACACTTATCAGATTGAATAATATGGCAGAAAGGGAAAATGACACATGTCAGAGGAAATGTGGGAAAATTAGAACAAGAAAGCACCATTTGTGGAGTTGTAAATTGATACGATCATTCCAGAGGGTAATTTAGAATTCTGCGCAAAGGTCTAGAAAATCATATATACCCTTACCCAAGAAATACCACAACTGTGTTTTTTTTTTAAGAAAAAGGGCCTAGATGTACAAAATATATTTATAGTAGCTTTTTATGGTTATAAAGAATTGGAAATTAAGGTAATACCCACCAATTGGGGAATGGCTGAACAATTTGTGGTAATATGATTGTAATGGAACACTAGTGTGCTAGAAGAAATGATGAGCAGGATGCTTTCAGAAAAATCATGAACTGATACAAAGTTAAGTGAGCAGAACAAGGAGAAAAGTGTATACCATAAGAGTAATATATAATGATCAGCTGTGACTAACTTAGGTTTTCTGATAAATACAGTAATGCAAGTTACTTCTGAAGGAATTGTGATAAAAACTACCATCTATCTCCAGAGAAAGAACTGATACATTCTGAATGGAGATAGAAGCAAACTTTTTAAAACTTTCTTTCTTTTCCTTGTTTTTTTTCCCCTGAGTTTTCTTTCACAACAGGAGGAATACGGAAATATGTTTTGCATGACTCCACAATGCATAACCTATTTCACATTGTTCACCTTCTCAAGGTGGAGAGGGAGAAAAAAAAAAGAGAGGGAAAGAATTTGGAACTCAAATTGAAAAAGGAATGTTAAAATCATTTTTACTTATAATGTGGAGAAATGAAATATTAAACAAAACTTTTCAGTGAATTCCTTATTGTCAGTCCAATTCTTTTTCAGTTCTTGTCCTTGATCTGTCCTCTACTATTGATACTACTGTTTCCTCTTATTTGATATGAT
The DNA here is from genome assembly GCF_011100635.1 of Trichosurus vulpecula. Taxonomy (NCBI): domain Eukaryota; kingdom Metazoa; phylum Chordata; class Mammalia; order Diprotodontia; family Phalangeridae; genus Trichosurus; species Trichosurus vulpecula. Next base: position 151,666,846 of record NC_050578.1, read on the forward strand.
CTTCTCATTCTCACTTAACTTCAGAAATTCCACATTCTTCTGGTTCTCTTTCCTCTTTAACCACTCCTTCCCTAACTCCTTGTTCTTTACTCATATGTTAATATTTTGCTATTAAATATATTGTACTTAATATACCATTGTGTCATTTTATCCTTTGCTATCCTTTCCTACACTATCTACTTTGGGAGTCTTATTCACGATAATGTTTTTGGCTCACTCTAAAATAATTTTCTGATTTTACTTTTCTTGAAATTTGAAATTTATCAATAAAACTACCTTCAGGGTATTTTCAATTAAGTATCTTTCTAGCACCTCAAATTTAACATGTCCAAAATTAAACTCTAAAAATTCTCATTTCACTATTAATATCAGTGGTGCTACATTTCACTTGTGCTTTCATATTTATAAAATTGCAGTTAATTTTTCTTTCTCATTCCTTGAAGCCAGTTATAATCACCTGCTTACTGCATCTCTACAACACCTCCCAAATCAATTTTTCCAATCTTAATGCAAACAACCTGAAGGCCTCATCACCTTCTCATTGCCAACACTTATTTGTAATATTGCAATAGCTTCTTTACTGATCTTCCCGCCTCCACTCTTGCTTTTATTCATTTAATTCTTTATAGAAAATGCAGAATAATGTGTTTAAAAGATTATTTATATTATTCCTATACTAAATAATTTAAAGTACCTCTTCTCCAGGAAAATGCAAAGTCCTCTACGTGGCATTTGTGGCCCTTCACAAACTCATGCCATCCATCCTAACTATCTTTATCTCTCATTGCTCTCTCCCATGCCCCAATTAAATAGTATAAATGTCTGCCACTTGATACATGCTTTAAATTCTTACAATTCCATGGCTTAATTTATTTTTCCCTAAGAGTAGAAGTACTCCATTTTTTTCATTTCACAAATTATTTTACATCCTGTAAAGCCTAACTCAAATTCTAGCTACTCTATAGACTTCCTTGATACCTTTGGATGTTAAAAAAAAATTCCCATTTAGCCTGTACACTGTTTATTTTCATAATCATCCTATGCACTTATTGTATATTACTTCTTCTCAGTGTTATCTTTGTTGGTACTTTTGGACTTGATATATGCTAAGGCTCTTCACAGTTCTAAATCTAATGACCGTATGATGGTGATATATTTTCTAACCCAAAAACTAGATGAGAAAAATCTAATTCACTATAAAAACATTTATTACGGCTTTCAAAGACAACATTTTAATAATTTTAACATGTATTTTAATGTGTAATAAATCATTGAAAACTAGACATTTTATGAGGTTTTGTAGTTGAATAACTTAAATGATTAACTATGAAATGGTACCATATGCAAAGGTTCTTATGTGTACCACACATTTGCTACATTGTATGTTTTTATTGAAATTCTTTAGTGGTAATGTCAACTGCTAAAATAAGCTATTACTCTGCACATATGGAGTATAAAACATAATATATATGTATATATATATATATATATATATATATATATATATATATATATATATATACATATATGTCTCTGTGAACATAATCATGAATATGGAATCATATGAAAAAGATGACTTTACTGTTCAAATGATTTTTCCCCCAGTGAGCAGGCAGGAAGGGGCATCAAAGAGAGATGGGCCTCATATATACCACAAAATTACTATTAGCATTCTTTGATCTTGCTAGAAAAATAGAATGAAAATTGTTTTACATTAGTTATTGAATAACTGACAAACTGTTGAATACAACATTATTGTTTCATAATAAACAACAAGCCCAAGGGACCCATAAAGGTACGGGAAAAACTAAAAAAAAATGTATACAGTATAAAGCAAAGCAAAACGAAAGGAACAAAAATTAAAGTCTCCAAAATGAGGAAAACTCATGATATTAATGAAGTGGTATCCAAGAAACAACACTAATAAAGTACCCAAGACATGATTAATTGTAGTAACCATTCTTGGACCTAGAGAACAGATGATGAAATATGTCTCTCCACTCATTTGTATCTTTTGCCAAAGTAGCCTTTGTTACTTGATTTTATTTAACTATTATTTATTTTTTTCCATATTTTCTTTTAGCTCCCTAATTTGGTTTTTATAATCCTCCTTTAGTTCTTCCAGCAGTGCTTTTTGGGCTGGAGACCAGTTCATATTGCCTTTTGAGGTGTCCGATGTATCTACAGTATCAATGCTGTCCTCTTCTATGTTGGTATTTTGATCCTGCCTGTCTCCACAAAAGGAATCTATTGTCTCGGTTTTTTGTGTTCTTCATGTTGGATTGCCTTTTCCCGGCTTTTCAAGGAATTTCTACCTTTGGGCCTCAGGGCTTTCTGTCCCAGCTTTCTTATTCTGGGGGTTGTGAGTCTAGAATTTTAGCCTTCAGTTTCCTGAGGTGTGGGGGAGGGGTCTGGCTCTCTGGCTTCTCACTCCCTATGGGTGTTCTCCAGCACTTGCTTATCAGCAATGGTCTCAGCTGTTTGTTGTTTGAGCTGATGTCTGGCACTTCCCCTGGGGGAGCAAGGTTACGTCCGGGCTCCTGGCGTTGACCCCTGCCGACTCTGCCCCTCTGGGACTGATGAACTTCTACTATTTGACCACTGAAGCCCCATTACTTTCTGCTCAGTTCCAGCTTTCTCTATTTTTTTTTTCCCCAAGGAATTCTCTGGGTGGGGAGGGCAGGGATTAGAGCTGTTTACCTGGCCATTAAACCTCCCGGAAGTTCAAGAATCCGCGTTTAATACATTTGGGCTGCAAGCCTCAGGATTCGGTATTTCACGGCCAGTGGCATTGCGCTGCCTCTCGTTGCTTCCACAGACTGCCGTCCTGTGTTGGGAGGCCTGGGGATCTCCGCTGGTTTCAGGCGCCCAGCTTTCTCCCAGTCAGTCTCCCACGTGGATTTCCTGGCCAGCCGCTTCTGCCTTGCTCTGGAGCGGCTCTGCGCTGAGCACTCTCCTGGCCTACAGGTTCGTGCCTCCAGCTTTTCAGACTCTCCTGGCTCGGGAAATTTGCCCCACGCAGACTGCTCGCGGTTTCTGACTCTCTCAAATCTGCTCAAATTCACTTTTTTATAGGAATCTGACAGACCTTGTGAGAGAGCTCCGGTAAGACGCTGCCTTCATGCGGCCATCTTGGCTCTGCCCCCTCTTTCCAATACTATTATTTAGAATAAGCTTCAATAGAGGTGGGGAATAGATTTCTGAAAACGATGGAAACACCGGTAGTGGTAAGAATAAGTTTGATTTAATGTGCTTTTAATGTGTTAATACTAGGACTAGCAGTGAGAGAAGGGTATTTGTTTATTTCTTTTTAAAAATAATTTTCAAGTAGAATGTATGTAATTCTAGAAATTCTGACATATTAGGCTAATTTCATCCACTAGCTAATTAAAGGGGAAGGTTACAGAGAGGATTCTGGGAATATGGTAGAGTAGATCAGAAAATTTCAAGCTCTCAAGATTTTCCTCCACAAAAGAGACAAAATAGGGCCTCTAGGCAAACACAGAGCCATGAAAACAAATGAGAGCAGGGGTAGAACATAGGTCCTTTTGGGACAATCAGAGAAGACTTGAAGAAAAATCCCAAAAGTAGATTTCCTCTTTGTGAAGAGTAAACACCTTCAGGCTGGGGTCCACTTTAGCAAATAGTGGCAAGCTGCTTAAACAACAAATGGCAAGTCCTGGGGGTGGCAAGTTTGGGAGGCTGCCTAGGCCCCAGCCACCTCTCCTCATCCCCCCACAGTGAGGGGAGTTGGGCATATGACCTGGGGAAGATCTAGGAAACTCTGCTGACAAGGAATGTCAGACCCAGCTGTGCTGCAGGGAGCAGATGGGTGAGAAGGAACCAGCACATGCCTGTGAGTACTGAAGCAGTAGGGTGGGGATGCCACTAGTTGTGGGGACTTACAGGAGGCTGGAGGTCTTGGTTTGACTTCAAGGTCAGAGAGGAGAATTGAAGATCAGAAGCCAGAGGCACCATCTCCAATACCTCAGGACTAGAGATAATTATGAAAACTAAACAATTACCCAAAAAATTGCACAGGCAAAGGAGAAAGAAACCAACTTTAGAGAGCTACTATGAGAATAGAGAAGTCTGGGGTTCATCTTCAGGGGAAGATACTGGAGCAAAGAAACTCTCTTGTACCCCAAAAAGCAATGCTAAATGGTCACTTGCTCAAAAAGAATTCATTGAAGAACTTTAAAAAAGACTTTAAACATCAAATGAGAGAGATGGAGGAAAATTTAAAAAGAAAAAAAAAGTATAATACAAGAAAAGCAAGAAGATTATGACAAGAAAGTCAACCAAGTAGGAAAAGAGATCTAGAATCTTAAGAAAGAAAATGACTCCTTGAAAATCAGAATTGGACAAGGGGAAGACAGTGAAGTTATAACAGATGAAGAAATAAAAATACATTTATATACATATGGACATTTATATACATATGTACATATGTACAAGAACTGCAGCTGAGCTTAACCAACATTATCCTCCAAATAACTTTAAAATACAGCCTCAGATATGGGGGGGGCGGAGCCAAGATGGCGGCTGGTAAGCAGGGACTAGAGTGAGCTCCGTTACCGAGTCCCTCCAAAAACCTATAAAAAATGGCTCTGAACCAATTCTAGAACGGCAGAACCCACAGAACAGCAGAGGGAAGCAGGGCTCCAGCCCAGGACAGCCTGAATGGTCTCTGGGTGAGGTCTATTCCACACGGAGCTGGGAGCTGGGAGCTGGGAGCTGGGAGCTGGGAACGGAGTGGAGCAGAGCCCAGCCTGAGTGGCGTGGACCATCCAGACCAGAAGCCGGGCGGAGGGGGCCCTAGCGCCCTGATTCAGTGAGCTGCGGCAGTTACCAGACCCCTCGACCCACAAACACCAAAGACTGCAGAGAAGGTTAGTGGGAAAAGCTGCGGGAGTGGAAGGAGTTCGCGGTTCGGCTTCCAGCCCCGGGGGCAGCAGAGGTGGGGCAGCTACAGCTGTTGTTACTTCCGGCTCCAGGCCCACCTGGTGGGAGAAATTAAGTGGCAGATCAGAGCAGGGGTGCACAGCCTGCCGAAGATCTAAGCCCAGTTCGGGTTGGGGGTTCTTGGGGAAGGAGCAGTGCGGGTCTGACAGAGCTGGCACCTCCCCCCCAAACGTGGAACATAGAACTCTAGTCTACAAGCAGTCATACCCCACTGAAAAACTCAAGGGTCAAGTTAGTTGGTTGGGAATATGGCCAGGCAGCGAAAACGCGCCCAGGTTCAGTCTCAGACTTTGGATTCTTTCTTTGGTGACAAAGAAGACAACAAAGTCATAGAGCCTACAACAAAAGCCTCCAAGAAAAACATGAACTGGCCCCAGGCCATAGAAGAACTCAAAAAGGATTTGGAAAAGCAAGTTAGAAAAGTAGAGGAAAAATTGGGAAGAGAAATAAAATACAGCCTCAAATTGAACTCTAGAGCAGTAGAGCCACCCTTCTAGCCCAAGAAAACTTAGAAGGTCAGAAAGAGAGATCTGTGATGCAGCGGGGACAGTTGGATGGGAGACCATGTAAATATATCACCAGTGGTGGGACTTGATGGTGGTGACAGCATCAGCAACTTTGGGAATTCTTAAGTCAGAGATTGTAAGGAAATTAGGTAACTGGTCAGAAAGAGATTATAGGAGACTCTGATGCTAGCACTATGTGTGTGATGGAAGGCTATTTTGAAAGTCCACTTCTCATACCCACTTCTAAGTCACAGTTCAAGGGCAGAGAGATGCAATTTTGTTCACAAAAAAACAAGGGCCCTGAGGAATAACATTGCATCCAGTCCCAAGGTTGAAGGGACCCTATAGAGTAGTATCACTTCACAACTCCAGAAAGTAGGGGCCCTTCCTGGGTAAAAAGCAGGGTGTAGACAGTAGAATAGTGACCATATCTCTCCCTGGATCACAATACCTTGGAAGCACCAAAAACATCCAAACACCCAGAGACAGCTCTGAAAATAAAACCTCCTCCCTACACACACTAAGAACAGAGACCAACTTTAATTTAAGTTAAAAGTCAAGATACAGGTTCAACAAATGAGCAAACAACAACAACAAAATGACCTGACAATGTGGTGATAGGATAGGGAAGATGAAAAATCAAAGTCAGAACAAGACAGATGTCAAAACAGCTACTAACAAAGTCTCAGAGAACAAATGTGAATTGCCCACAAATCCAACAAGAGTTCCTGAAAGAGATAAAAAAAATTCAAAAGGAAAAAAAGAGTATAAAATTGTGGGAAAGAGGAAAAACTATGGAAAGAGGTGAGACTGAAGGAAGAAAATGATGAGAATACAATTCACACTTTGGAAAAAGAGGTTCAAAATAAAGAAGAAAATATCACTTTAAAAACAAAATTGACCAAATGGCAAAAGATGTACAAAAATTCATTGAAGAAAAGAACTCATTAAAAAGCAGAATGGGTCAAATGGAACAAGAGGTACAAAAGCAAAGTAAAGAAAAAATTTCTTAAAAATTAGAATTGAGCAAGTAGAAGCTAATAATTTCATGAGAAATCATGAAACCATTAAAAAATTCAAAAGAAAGAATAAATAGAAGAAAATATAAAAATATCACATTGGAAAAACAACCAAACTGGAATACTGATTAAGGAGAAATAATTTAAGAATTATTGGACTGGGTGAAGGCAAGATGGGTGAATGAAAGCAGGTACTTCTTGAGCTCTCCCTGAAACTCCTCCAAATAACTGTGAAAATGATTGGAAACAAAGTCTAGAGCAGCAGTACCCACAAAATGACAGAATGAAATACATTTGCAGCACAAGACAACCTGGAAGGTCAACAGTAAAGTTCTGTTGTACCAGTCTGAGAGAAAAGCACAGTCCAGTGTGGCCCTCACTTGCACAGACTGGGCCCTAGCAAACCTGGAGCAGGCCTCAGGGGACTGAATCACTGGCAGCTGCGGCAGGTTCTAGACTTCTCAACCCACAAACTCCAAAGACAATTTAGAAAGTGCATAGGAAAGATCTGTCAGACCTGGGTAATAGAGGAACATGGTCTTGCTCTAGTCCCAGAGTGGTAGTGGTGGCAGCAGCTACTTCCAGAGCTCTTGGCCCACAGACCACGGGTAGATCGAACATCTGACCAGTGGGGATTATAGGGATCTCTTTGCTGACACTGAGGCAGGATTATCTGGCTTTGCATATTATTGAATCTGACTCCTAGTCCTGGCTGGCTGTCCTGGGGCATGGAGGAGCACTGGTGTGGCAGAGCTTCTTGTGGCAGTGGAGAAGTAATCCTCCACACAGTTGCAAGGCAGAAAAAGAGGGCTTGTGGTCACTCACAGACCAGAGCACAGATTAGGAGAGGAATAAACATCTCTCCTTTAATCATACAGCCTTGGGAATATTGAAAATTTACAGGTCCCTAGAAATATCTATGAAAACAGCTATATAAAACCCCTGAAGCTTGGGACAGTACACCTTTCACATTAGAAGCAGAGTGCTACCTCAACAAAGAGCTAAAAGTCAAGTAATTGGCTGGGAAAATGAGGAAACAGTGTAAAAACTCAGACTATAGAATCTTACTTTGGTGACAAAAAAGATCTAAACATACCAACAAAAGAGGACAACAAAGTCAGTTTCTACATCCAAAGGCTCCCAGAAAAGTATGAATTGGTTGCAGGTCATGGAAGAGCTCAAAAAGGATTTTGAAAATCAAGTAAGAGAAGTGGAGTAAAAATTTGGAAGAGAAATGAGAGTGATGGAAAAAATCATGAAAAAACAGTCAACAACTTGCTAAAGGAGACACAAAAGAAAATTCTGAAGAAAATAACATCTTAAAAATAGACTAACACAAATGGCAAAAGAGATCAAAAATGGTAATGAGGAAAAGAATGCCTTGAAAAGCAGAATTGGCCAAATGGAAAAGGAGGTCCAAAAGCTCACTGAAAAAAAAAATACCTTAAAAATTAGAATGGAGCAAATGGAAGCTAATGACTTTTTGAGAAATCAAGAAATAATTAAACAGAACCAAAAGAATGAAAAAATAGAAGACAATGTGAAATATGTCATTGGAAAAACAACTGCCACAGAAAATAGATCCAGGGGAGATAATTTAAAAATTATTGGATGATCTGAAAGCCATGAACAAAAAAGTATACACATTCCCTTTCAAGATATTATCAAGGAAACCTGCCCTGATATTCTAGAAGCAGAAGGTAAAATAGAAATGGAAAGAATCCACCAATCACCTCCTGCAAGAGATCCCCAAAGGAAAACTTTTAGGAATATTGCAGCCAAATTCCAGAGTTTCCAGGTCAAGGAGAAAATATTGCAAGGAGGAAGAAAGAAACAATTTGAGTATTGTGAAAACAGAATCAGGATAACACAAGATTTAGCATCTACATTAACGGTTCTGATGACTTAGAATACAATATTCCAGAGGTCAAAGGAGCTAGGATTAAAACCAATAATCACCTACCCAGAAAAAACTGAGTATAATTCTTCAGGGGAAAGTGGACATTCAATGAAATAGAAGACTTCCAAGTATTCTTGATGAAAAAAAACAGAGATGAATAGAAAATTTGACTTTCAAATACAAGGCTCAAGAGAATCATGAAAAAGTAAACAAGAAAGAGAAATCCTAAAGGACTTGTTAAAGCTGAACTGTTTATGTTTGATGGAAAGATAATCTTTGTTACTCATGAGACTCTCAGTATTAGTGTAGTTGGAGAGAATATATATATATATATATATATATATATATATATATATATATATATATATATATTATATATATATATATATATGCACACACACACACATATATATATACATATATATGCATATATATGCAGAAAGATCAATATCTACCTATCTATGTCTACAGATGTAGATATATAGACAGAGGGCACAGGATGAGTTGAAATTAAAGGGTGAGAGAAGAATATACTGGGAGAAGGAGAAAAGGAGAGGTAAAATAGGGTAAATTATCTCACACCGAAGAGGCAAGAAAAAGCTTTTACAATGGAAGGGAAAAGGAGGGAGATGAAAGGGAATGAGTGAACCTTATTCTCATCAGATTTGGCTTAAGGAGGGGATACCATACACACTCATTTGTGTATGAGTATCTCTCTTACCCTACAGGAAAACATGGGGGAAGGGGATTAGAGGCAGGTGGGGATAGAAGGGAGGGCAAATGGCAGCAGGGGGCTATCAGAACCAAACTCTTTTGAGAAAGGACAGGGTCAAAGGGGAGAATAGAATAAATGGGGGATGGGAAAACATGGAGTGAAATATAGTTAATATGGAAAAATATCAGTTGTTCATGGTTAGGCCAAGCTAATATAATAAAAATGACAATTTTACCTAAATTAATCCATCTATTCAGTGTCATACCAATTGAACTACCAGAAAATTATTTTACAGAGCTGAATAAATAATAACAAAATTCATCTGGAAGAACAAGAGGTCTAGAATATCTAGGATGTTGATGAAAAGAAATGTTAGAGAACGTGGCCTACCAGATATTAAACTGTACTATAGAGCAGCAGTCATTAAAACTACCTGATACTGGATAAGAAACAGAGTCGTGGATCAATGGAATAGGATAGTTATACAAGATGGAGAAGTCAACGACTATAGCAATCTACTCTTTAGTAAACTTAAACAGGCCAGCTTCTGGGCGAATAATTCACTATTTCACAAAAACTGCTGGGAAAATTGGAAAATGGTAGGGCAGAAACTGGGCATAGACAAATATCTTAAACCATATAACAAAATAAAGTCAAAATGGGTTCATGATTTAGGAATAAAGGCTGATACTATAAACAATTTGGGAGAGCAAAGAATAGCTTACCTGTCAGATTTATGGAAAAGAAAAGAATTCATGACCCAACAAGTGATAGAGAGCATAACAAAATGTAAAATGGATAATTTTGATTATGTCAAATTGAAATGTTTTGTACAAAAAAAAAAAAACCCAATGCAACAAAGATTAGGAGGGAAGCAGAAAATTGGGAGAAAATCTTTACAACTAGTATCTCTGATAAAGGCCTCATTTCTCCAATATACAGGGAACTGAGCCAAATATATAGGAATACAAGTCATTCCCCAATTGAGAAACGGTCAAAGGATATGAACAGGCTGTTTTCAGAGGAAGAATTTAAAGATATCTATAGGCATATGAAAAAATGCTCTAAATCACTACTGATTAGAGAAATCCAAATCAAAACAACTCTTAGATACCACATCTCTCCTGTCAGATTGGCTAAAATAACAAAACAGGAAAATGATAAATGCTGGAGAGGATGTGGGAAAATTGGAACATTGTTACATTGCTGGTGGAGTTGTGAACTGATCCAGCCATTCTGGAGAGCAATTTGGAACTATGCCCAAAGGACTATAAAAATGTTCATACCTTTTGACCCAGCAATACCACTTCTAGGGTTGTATCCCAAAGAGATCACACAAGTGGGAAAAGGACCCATATGTACAAAATATTTATAGTGGCTCTTTTTGTGGTAGGTAAGAATTGGAAATCAAAGGGATGCCCATCATTTGGGAAATGGCTGAACAAGCTGTGGTATATGAAGGTAATGGAATACGATTGTGCTATAAGAAATGGGGATAATACAGACTTCATAACAACCTGGAAAAACCTACACAACATCATGCTGAGTGAGCAGAGCAGAGTCAGGAGAACATTATACACAACCACAGATTAATGGTTTCTTTGAAGACTAACCCTGACAGACTTTGCTCTTCTCAGCAACACAAGGTGCAAAGACAACTCCAAAGGACTCACAATGGAGAACACTATCTACATCCAGAGAAAGAACAGTGAAGTATGAATGCAGATCGAGGCACACTTTATGCTCACCTTTTTTCCCCCTTTTTTCTCTCTTTTGTTTTTGTTTTTGGGTTTTTTTTTTGGTTCTGTTTCTTTTTTCTCATGATTCATTCCATTGTTCATAATTCTTCTCCACAACTTGACTAGTGTGTAAATTAATTCAATGTGAAGTTACACGTGGAAGATATATGGGATCCCATGCCATCTTGGGGAGGGAGGGAGGCAGGGAGGAAAGAAAATCTGGAACTAAAAATTATGTTGAACCAAGTGTTGTAAACTCAAAATAAAAAAAATTAAAAATTAAAAATAATGAAAATAATAATAAAAAAAGAAATATAGTTAATCTTTCACAATATAACTATTATTGAAGTGTTTTTCATGATTATGCATGTATAACCTACATGAAATTATTTGACTTCTCAGTGAAGGTAGGTTGGAGAGCGAGGAAGTGAGAGAGTGTAGAATTTAAAGTTTTAAAAATGAATGTTAAAAATTGTTTTCATCAGCAACTGGAAAATAAGATGTACACACAATGTGGTATACAAATCTATCTTACCATACAGGAAAAGACTAAGGAAGCTGATAAGAGAAGGGTGGGTGACAGAAGAAAGGGCTGATTGGGGGAATGAGTAATCAGAATACACACTATCTTGTGATAGGGGAGGGGAGAGATGGGGAGAAAATTTAGAACTCAAAATCTTGTGGAAATGAATGTTGAAAACTAAAAATAAATTAATTAAAAGAAGAAGTTAAAAATTATTGGACCACTTGAAAGCCATGACCAAAGAAAGGATCTATATATCGTATTTCAAGAAATCATCAAGGAAAATTACCGCAACACCATAGAACAAAAGAGCAAAATATAAATTGAAAGAATCAACCAACTCACCACCTGAAAGAGATCATCAAATGAATACTCCTAGGAATATTTTAGCCAAATTCCAGAGCTCTGAGATAAAAGAGTAAACATTTCAAGCAGCCAGGAAGAATTCATTTATATATCATGGAGTCACAGTCAGGATCGCATAAAACTTAGCAGATACTACATTAAAGAAACAGAGGGCTTGGAATTGTGGCTTATCCTTCATTTTCATAGTGTACCATGACATCAGAAAGATGATGCTATGACTTGCAAGTGAATTGGATTTTAGTGATGTCAGGCTGTGCAAAGTCACCAGCCTCACTTTCTCTCCCACTGCTGTCTGGGTTCAGTGGCCAGATATAAATCATGGCCACTGGAGATGGTCCAGGATGCAATAGATGACCTTGACCTTTTTAAGCTCGTTAGTTTTCACTTTAACTGAGGCAACGCATATTCAGAGATTAGGGTTCTCTAAGAATGAGCCAAGGGATAGCTCCTTTAAAAATAAAAATAAAATCAAACTGGTAGGCAAAGACTCTTAGGGTTTCTAGCCAAAAGAGAAACTATTACTATTTACATTCACTCTGAGCCATCTGGGGCCCCCATCAAAGAAACAGAGGGCTTAGAATATGATATTCTGAAAGGCAAAGGAGCCAGAATTAAAAATAAAAATGACCAAACCAGAAAATCTGAACATAATCCTTCAGGGAAAAAGAGACATTTAGTGAAATGGAGGATGTTCAAACATCCCTAATGAAAAGTCCAAAGGTGAATGAAAATTTGACATTCAAAGACAAGACTCAAGAGAATTATAAAAAGGTAAACATGAAACAGAATTCATAAGGGACTCCATAAGTTTAAACTGCTTACCTTTCTATATGTCAAGATGATAAGTAAGAATTTTACTATTATTAGGGCAGTTAGAAGGACTGAGGGCATGTGAGGTGGGATGGTCTAAAACAATGAGGGGTGAGAAAGAAGGATACATTTGACAGAAGAGGGAAGGAGGAGAAAGAAGGCAGGGAAAATTGTGTCAAATAAAAAAGGCACAGAAGGGACAGTGACAGGAAAATGCAAGGAACAGGCAACACTTGAATCTCACTCTCATCTAAATTATTTCAAAGAGGGAAGAATATATGTATACACCAATGTACATATACTTACATAAATGGATAGATACATAGAAAAATACATGAATATTCAATCGGTTATATAAATCTATCTTACTTAACAGGGAAGTAGAAGAAGAAAGGAATAATAGAACAACAGCATTGATTTCAAAAAAGAAAGAAAAGAAAAGAGGTCAGGTGAAGGAAAAAAAAGTGGTAAGAAGCAATAAAGTCTTTAGAGGAGAAAAGAACAAAAGGAAAGAAAACAGTATAAAATGAAAAAAATAGGATAGAGGAAGATGTACAGTGAGTAATCATAACTGTATAGTGGAATGGGATGGCTTCACCCATAAAACAGATGTAAATATTAGAATGGACTAGAAATCAGAATCCAGTAATATGTGGTTAAAAAGAAATGCACTTAAAAAAAAAACTAATGAACACAGAGATAGTTATAATAAAGGGCTGAAGGAGAACCTCTTGTACTTCAGCTGAAGTAAAAAATGCAGCAATAGCAATCATGATCTCAGATAAGGCAAAAGCAAAAAAAAGGAATCAATTAAAAGAAATAAGCAGAGGAAGAGATAATCAAGTAACCAGTATCTTGCTAAACAGCACTATAGATAATGAAATAATATCAATATTAAACATATAGAGCAAACAGTATAGCATACAAATTTTTAGAGGAAAATTTAAATGAATTATAGGGAGAAATAGTGCATCCACTTTCCTCTTTCAGAGTTAGATGAATCTAACTATAAAATAGATAAGACAAAAAGTGAAGGAGATGAGTACAAACTTTGAAAAAATCAAATATGATAGATCACTGGAAAAAATTGAATGAAAATGGGAAAGAGAATATGTGTTTCTCAGGTTTACATGGCACCTTCACAAAAACTGAACATGTAATACTGCTGAAAATCCTTACAAACAAATGCAGAAAAGTAGCCATATTAAATGTATCTTTTTCAGACAATAATTCAATAAAAATGACATTCAACACAAGGCCATGGAATAATAGATTAAAAATTAATTTGGAACTAAATAATTTAGTCCTAAAAATAAATGAATCAAAGAACAAATCTGAGCGATGATGAATAATTTCATTAAAGAGAATGAACATAATGACATAAAATTTATGGGATGTAGTCAATGTAGTACTTTGGACAGAAGTTGTATCTCTTAATGTGTACATTAAGAAAAGAGAAATAGAGCATATAAATAAACTGTACATACAACTAAAAATCTAGAAAGAAAAACTGACCATCTAAATGAAATGGTGTAATTTTCACAAAAATATGAATTGCCCAGAATCACACACGAGGAAAAGTAATAACTAAATAACTCTTTCTGCGGAAAAAAAATACATTGAAAAAGGCATAAATGAGCTCCCTGAGAAAAAAATCCTTAGGGTCAGAGGAGTTTACAAGATGAATTTAACTAAACACTTAAGGAACAATTCATCCCAATATTTCATAAACTATTTGAGAGGAAATAAAAGCTAAATAAAGAGTCCTAACAAATTTCTGCTATGACACAAATATGGTTTTGATACCGAATGAAGGAAGAGAAAAAACAGAAAAAGAAAATTCTAGATAAATTTTCTTAATGAGTACCAACGCAAATTTTTTAAAATAAAATACTAGCAAGAAGAATATATTACAAAAATCATATATGTGGGATTCATACCACAAATTTATGGATAGCTAAAATATTAGGAATATTATAAGTCTAATTGGCCATATCAATTTAAAAAATATGATTATGCAGAAAAAAACTTTTTGATAAAATGAAACATTCATGCCTATTAAAAACACTAGAGGGGGGCAGAGCCAAGATGGCGGCTGGTAAGGAGGGAACAGTGTGAGCTCCATACCAAGTCCCTCCAAAAACCTATAAAAATGGCTCTGAACCAATTCTAGAATGGCAGAACCCACAAAACAGCAGAGGGAAGCAGGGCTCCAACCCAGGACAGCCTGGATGGTCTCTGGGTGAGGTCTATCCCACACAGAGCTGGGAGCTGGGAGCTGGGAACAGAGTGGAGCAGAACCCAGCCTGAGCGGCGTGGACCAATAAGACCAGCAACTGGGTAGAGCATGCCCTAGCGCCCTGAATCAGTGAGCTGTGGCAGTTACAAGACTTCTCAACGCACAAACACCAAAGACTGCGGAGAAGGTTAGTGGGAAAAGCTGCAGGAGTGGAAGGAGTTCGCAGTTTGGCTTCCAGCCCCGGGCGCAGTGGAGGTGGGGCAGCTACGGCTGTTACTGCTTCTGGTTCCAGGCCCACCTGGTGGGAGGAATTAAGTGGCGGATCAGAGCAGGGGTGCACAGCCTGCTGAAGATCTAAGTTCAGGTCGGGTTGGGGGTTCTTGGGGAAGGAGCAGTGCTGGTGAGGCAGAGCTGGCACCTCCCCCCCAAACGTGGAATATAGAACTCCATAGTCTACAAGCAGTCATACCCCACTGAAAAACTCAAAGGTCAAGTTAGTTGGCTGGGAATATGGCCAGGCAGGGAAAACGTACCGAGATTCAGTCTCAGACTTTGCATTCTTTCTTTGGTGACAAAGAAGACCAAAACATACAGACAGAAGAAATTAATAAAGTCAAAGAGCCTACAACAGAAACCTCCAAGAAAAACATGAACTTGTCCCAGGCCATGGAAGAGCTCAAAAAGGATTTGGAAAAGCAAGTTAGAGAAGTAGAGGAAAAATTGGGAAGAGAAATGAGAAGGATGCAAGAAAACCATGAAAAACAAGTCAATGACTTGCTAAAGGAGACCCAAAAAATACTGAAAAATACACTGAAGAAAACAACACCTTAAAAAACAGACTAACTCAAATGGCAAAAGAGCTCCAAAAAGCCAATGAGGAGAAGAACGCCTTGAAAGGCAGAATTAGAGAAACGGAAAAGGAGGTCCAAAAGACCACTGAAGAAAATACTACTTTAAAAAAAGAAATTATCAAGGAGAACTGCCCTGATATTCTAGAGCCACAGGGCAAAATAGAAATTGAAAGAATCCATCGATTGCCTCCTCCAATAGATCCCAAAAAGAAATCTCCCAGGAATATTGTCGCCAAATTCCAGAGCTCCCAGATCAAGGAGAAAATCCTGCAAGCAGCCAGAAAGAAACAATTTGAGTATTGTGGAAACCCAATTAGAATAACCCAAGATCTGGCAGCTTCTACATTAAGAGATCGAAGGGCTTGGAATACGATATTCCGGAGTTCAATGGAGCTAGGATTAAAACCTAGAATCACCTACCCAGCAAAACTGAGTATCATGCTCCAAGGCAAAATATGGATTTCCAATAAAATGGAGGACTTTCAAGCTTTCTCAGTGAAAAGACCAGAACTGAATAGAAAATTTGACTTTCAAACACAAGAATCAGGAGAAGCATGAAAAGGTAATGAAGAAAAAGAACAAGAAAAAGAAATTGCAAGGGACTTACTAAAGGTGAACTGTTTTGTTGACATTCCTACATGGAAAGATGATGAGTATGATTCATGAGACCTCAGTATTAGGGTAGCTGAAGGGAAAATGCATACATATATGTTTATGTATATATATATATATATATATATATATATATATATATCACTGAATGTGTATGTATGTATATATCTATGTGTGTATAGAAAGAGAGAGAGAGAGAGAGAGAGAGAGAGAGAGAGAGAGAGAGAGAGTGAGGACACAGGGTGAGTTGAAGATGAAGGGAAGATATCTAAAACAAATAAAATGAAATTAAGGGATGAGAGAGCAACATACTGAGAGAGGGAGATAAGGAGAGATAGAATGGGGTGGATTATCTCGCATAAAGGAGGCAAGAGCAAGCAGCTCTGTGGGAGGAGTGGAGAGGGCAGATGAGGGGGAATGAGTGAACATTGCTCTCATCAGATTTGGCCTAAGAAGGGAATACCATACATACCCAATTGGGAATCTTACCCCACAGGAAAGAAGAGGGAAGAAGATAAAAATAAATGGGGGCGATGATGGAGGGGAGGGCTGATGGGAGTGGAGGTAATCAAAAACAAACACTTTCGAAAGGGGACAGGGTCAAGGGAGAAAATTCAATAAAGGGGGATGGGTTGGGAAGGAGCAAAATATAGTTAGTCATTCACAACATGAGTATTGTGGAAGGGTTATACATAATGATACACATGTGGCCTATGTTGAATTGCTTTACTTCTTAGTGAGGGTGGGTGGGAAGGGAAGAGGGGAGAGAATCTGGAACTCAAAGTTTTAAAAACAGATGTTCAAAAACAAACAAAAATGTTTTTGCATGCAACTAGAAAATAAGATACACAGACAATGGGGTGTAGAAATTTATCTTGCCCTACAAGAAAGGAAGGGAAAAGGGGATGGGAGGGGAGTGGGGTGACAGAGGGGAGGGCTGACTGGGGAACAGGGCTACCAGAATATATGCCATCTTGGAGTGGGGGGGAGGGTGGAAATGGGGAGAAAATTTGTAATTCAAACTATTGTGAAAATCAATGCTGAAAACTAAATATGTTAAATAAATTTAAAAAAAATTTAAAAAAACACTAGAGAGCACAGAAATAAATGGATTTGTCTTTAAATAAGTTTTATCTATCTAGAACAAAGAGCAAACATTATCTATAAAGGGGACAAATTACAATTCATTAATAAGATCAGGAGTGAGGCACCGATATTCATTATCACTCCTATTCAATATTTTGTTACAAATGCTATCTACAGAAATAAAACAAGAAAAAAAATGAATCAAAGAATTAAAAATAGGCTACAAGGGTAGAAAATCATTAGTTTTTGCAGATGATATGTTGCTATACTTAGAGAATCCTAGAGAGTCAACTAAAAACACTACTTGAAATAGTTAACAACTTTATCAAATTTGCAGGATATATATAAGCCCATATAAATCATCAATATTTCTATATAATACCAACAAATAACAGTAGCAAAATAGAGAATGAGATATTCCATTTAAAATACCTTCAGACAATATAAAATACTTGGAAGTCTACCTGCAAAGGAAAATCCAGGAATTATGTGAACAAAATTACAAAACATCTTTTCATATAAATAAGGACTGATCTTTTAAGAAATATTCATTGCTTAAGGGAAGACTGAGCCAATAAATTAAAAATGGCAATTCTACCCAAGTTAACTTACATATTTAGTGTCATAGCAATCAAACTTCCAAAGAATTATTTTATAGAGCTAGAAAAAATAATAGCAAAATTCATCTGGATGAACACAAAGTAAAGAACACCAAGAGATTCAATGGAAAAAAGAATAATGAAGGAAGGTAGACCAGCAGTACCAGTTATCGAACAATATTACAAAGTTGTAATTATGAAAACCTTTTGATACTAGCTAAGAAATAAGAGTACTGACTCGGTGGAAAAGATTAAGTATACAATAGAAAGTAAAAATAACCAGGTAATTTAGTGTTTGATAAATCCAAAGATCCAAACTTTTCAAGCAAGAACTAAACAGTTGACAAAAATTTCTGGGAAAACCAAAAATCAGTTTGGGAGAAACTAGGCATAGACCAACATCTCACAGTATATAACAAAATAAGGTCAAAATGGATAAAGTGTTTAGGAATAAAGGGTGCTCTCCTAAGTAAATTAGGGCACCATGGGAAAAAAATTACTTATCAGATCTATGGATAAAGAAGAGTTTATGATGAGAGATAGAGAGGATCTTGTTAACAGGATGTAAAATCAATTATTTCGATCGCATGAAAGTAAAAGTTTAAAGCAGTCAACATTACAAGCTTCTCTGAAAAATGCCTCATTCCTCAAATACTTAGGGAATCTTTACAAACATTAAAATGAGTCATTCTCCAATTGATAGCTAAATGATATGAAAAGTCAATTTTCAGAACAAATCAAACCTATCATTGTTGATGTTGTTGTTCAGTCATTCAGTCATATCTGAATCTTCATATTCCCATGAACCAGAGCACATCAGGGCCTTCTATCCTCCAATATCTCCCAAACTCATATCCATTGCTTCCATGAGACTATCTATATATCTTATTTTTGTCTGTCCCCTACTGTTTTTGCCTTCAACCTTTCCTAACATCAGATTATTTTACAATTTATCTTGTCTTTCCATTATGTAGCTAATGTATTTAATCTTCAGATTCATTGTTTGTTTGTTTTTTCAATGAATAGTCTGAATTGATTGCTTTAAATATTGACTCATTTGGTCATCTAACTGTCCAAAGGACTCTCTAAAATCTTCTCCAGCATCACAATTTGAATGCATTGATTCTGCAGCATTCAGCTTTCCTTCCTTACAATCCAACTCTCACAACCCCGTATTATTACTGGAAAAAATCCATAACTTCGAATATATGACATTAGTTGGTAAGATGAAGTCTCTGTTTTTTAGTATGCTGTCCAGATTTGCCATAGCTTTCTTTTCAAGGAACAAGAGGCTTTCAATTGCATGGCTGTTGTTGCTCTCAATAATAATCTTTGAGCCCAACAATATAAAATCTTACACTGCTTCCAATTCTACCTTCCAGGAAATGATAGGACCCTTTGCCAAGAAAATCAGTTTTTTGTTTGTTTGTTTTGAGCTTTAAGCTTCAAGTCAACTTTTTTCATTTTCCTCTTTCACCATCATCAAGAGGCTTCTTAATTATTCTTCACTTTTGGTCATCAGAGTGGTATCATCTGCCCAAATGAGATTCTTCATATATCATCTGGCAATCTTAATTCCAGCTTTTGGCTTGTCTAGCCTGTCATTTTGAACAATATACTCTGCATATAAGTAAAATAAATAAGGTAGCAATATATGATCAACAGTCACATCAAAGGCTCTAAATTAATATTAATTAGAGAAACGTACATTAAGACCATTCTGAGATATAACTTTATACTTATCAAGTTATTTAATATGACAGAAAAAATGAAAAATGCTGGAGAGGATGTGGAAAGTTTTGTATTATAATCCCTTGTTGGTAGTGTTAAGAAGTAGTTCAACCACTCTAGAGAACAATTTGATACTATGACAAAAGAGCTATCAAACTGCATATACTCTTTGACCTAGAAACACCACTACCAGCTCTGAATCCCAAAGAAATTAAAAAGGACTTATATGTACAAAAATATTTATGGTAGCTCTTTTTGTGGCAGCAAATAATTGTAAATTGAGAAACCCATTAGTAGGGGATGTCTAAACAAAGTTGTGTTATATGATTTTGATTGAATCATATTGTGCTATAAGAAAAGACAAGCAGTATGATTTCAGTGCAAAAAAACCTGGAAATATTTGTATGAACTGATACAAAATGAAGTGAGCAGGACTGGGAAAACATTGTACAGTATAACAGAAATATTTTAAGGATGATCAACTGTGAACGACTTAGCTACTCTGACAAAGACAATGATTCAGAACAATTGCAAAGGACTCATGACAAAAATGTTCTCTTTTCCAGAGAGAAAACTAATGGAATTGGTGCAGGTTGAAGCATATTTTTTTCACTTAATTTTTTTTCTTGTGTATTTGTATTTTTTCTTCTGCAACACGGTTAATATTGAAACATGCTTTGCATGACTTCACACATGTAACTGATATCATATTGCTTTCTCAACAAGTGGTAGAGGAGTAGGAGTTAGAGAAAGAATTTAGAACTCAAATTTTAAAATAAATTTAAAATGTAATAAAGAAATATTTAAAGAAATATATTTATACATTTTATAATATGTTAATGGTCAGACATTTTCTTCCAAAAGTCAAGCCTGAACAAATAGTCAGAAAAAAGATCAATGTCTTAATTTGCTAGAAATCACTCAAATGAGCAGTCATGTTTTTCCCACCCCAAAATCTGTTAGAAATTTAAATGTCTCCCTAGCTCTGATGAGTTAAATTAACAGTCTAGTAAAGCCAGACAAGAACTATTTTCATAATTATACATTTTAGTAACTTTCTTTACAGTAATAAAAAGAAAATTACAAGTAGATCCCTCATGCACACAAAAAATCATTAGCAATATCTCACTTTTCTCAATGCTATTCCTCACCTATCCATTTAATTCTCATCTACAAACTTAAAATACAAAAGTGTCATCCATTACAAAAGCACCAGACAACATTTTTAAAAATCTGTATTATAAGTTAGATATAACTAATATTGCTTGCTTTATTATTAAAGTTTTGTTTTTATCCCAAAACTAGAGGTTCACCAAAAATTTATATTTTAAGACATATTTATATTACATTATCAATATGTAATTAATTAATTAATTAATGCTTGTGAAAGTCATTTTTAATACTGCAAAAAATGCATGGCAGTGATAGATACATTAAATATCCCCATATTGGCAAGTATTCTGTATATTCATATTGAGTCAATACATCTATATATATTTCAATTTGAGCTCATTTTATTTTCTGAGACCAAGTCTGTAGAGCCAAAAGTAAGTGGAGATTTCAACAAAGATGTGACAAAATTTTTAAAAGAATTCTTTTTATTGAGATTTGTGGGAGGACATCATTTTTTTTTCCTCCTCAATGTCCCCAAAATTAGGAAATTGAAAACCAATGAAGAAAAGTAATTTCTCATTTAATTTGGTGCATGAATGGACATAGATCTTTAATTTCCTCAGTTCCTAGTGTTAGTCGCACAATTGGTTCAATGTCTAACTTGGAGCCAAAGGATTCAAACAAATAATCCACTTAAAATACATATTAAAATACTCTTAATTAAAAGCTGTTGCCAAGGTAATTAAAAATAAGTTCAGGAAAATGACTGGTATCAAGGAGGTTAAAAATAATTTTCACTGAGGAACCCTAGAGTCTGACGAGCTCTGTTCAAAAATTGTAAAAACAGTTTTCGTAAGACTTACAGTTATATTCCAGGTCAATAACATAGGAGAAAATTAATTCCAACTGCCCAAGATCCATATAATTGATTCCTTGCTCACAATAATAAAGGCTTATGTAGTCAGAATCCAGTAGTGTTAATCCTGCACCTCTTCCACCAGTTCCCCATCAAACAATTCCTTACTTCCAAACTAATGCTTGTTCCAAAATACCAAGATGCCAGCTCCAATTCACTGCTTTAATGGGTCTGTTAGTATGGCTTATAATTATCAGGTTGATAGCTTAAAGGTATTAGTAAGTTGATGGCAAAAATAAATCTCCAGCTTATATGAGGACTGGATATTCTGATTAAGTTATAGCTGATATGCAGGTAAGTATTAAAATAAAGCATAAGGACAGAAAAAACATTTGAAAGTAACTTAAAATTTAGCATTTATTTTTTTTTAAATTTAAATTTATTTATTTAACATATTTGTTTTCAGCATTGATTTTCACAACAATTTGAATTACAAATTTTCTCCCCATTTCTACCCTCCCCCCCACTCCAAGATGGCATATATTCTGGTTGCCCTGTTCCCCAGTCAGCCTTCCCCTCTATCACCCCCCTCCCCTCTCATCCCCTTTTCCCTTCCTTTCTTGTAGGGCAAGATAAATTTCTAAGCCCCATTGCCTGTGTATCTTATTTTTTAGTTGCATGCAAAACTTTTTTTTGTTTGTTTTTGAACATCTGTTTTTAAAACTTTGAGACCCAAATTCTCTCCCCTCTTCCCTTCCCACCCACCCTCCCTAAGAAGTTGAGCACTTCAACCTAGGCCACGCATGTATCATTATGTATAACCCTTCCACAATACTCATGTTGTGAAAGGCTAACTACATTTTGCTCTTTCCCAACCCATCCCGCTTTCTGGAATTTTCTCCCTTGACCCTGTCCCCTTTCCAAAGTGTTTGTTTTGATTACCTCCACCCCCATCTGCCCTCCCCTCCATCATCCCCCCCCTTTTATTTTTTTTACCTTCCTCCCTCTTCTTTCCTGTGGGGTAAGATACCCAACTGAGTATGTATGGTATTCCCTTCTTAGGCCAAATCTGATGAGAGGAAGGTTCACTCATTCCCCCCTCACCTGCCCTCTCCCCTCCTCCCACCGAACTGCTTCCTCTTGCCACCTTTATGTGAGATAATCCACCCCATTCTATCTCTCCCTATCTCCCTCTCTCAGTATGTTGCTCTCTCATCCCTTAATTTCATTTTATTTCTTTTAGATATCTTCCCTTCATCTTCAACTCACTGTGTCTGCTCTCTCTCTTTTACATATATATACAAAAACACATATATATACACATACATACACATGCATACATATACACATACATACATACACATTCACTTAAATATATACATAAACATATATAGAAATATGCATATTCTCTTCAGCTACCCTAATACTGAGGTCTCATGAATCATACACATCATCTTTCCATGTAGGAATGTAAACAAAACAGTTCAACTTTAGTAAGTCCCTTGCAATTTCCGTTTCTTGATTACCTTTTCATGCTTCTCTTGATTCTTGTGTTTGACAGTCAAATTTTCTATTCAGTTCTGGTCTTTTCACTGAGAAAGCTTGAAAGTCCTCTATTTTATTGAAAATCCATATTTTGCCTTGGAACATGATACTCAGTTTTGCTGGGTAGGTGATTCTAGGTTTTAATCCTAGCTCCATTGATCTCTGGAATATCGTATTCCAAGCCCTTCGATCTCTTAATGTAGAAGCTGTCAGATCTTGGGTTATTCTGATTGGGTTTCCACAATACTCAAATTGTTTCTTTCTGGCTTCTTGTAGTATTTTCTCCTTGATCTGGGAGCTCTGGAATTTGGCAACAATAGTCCTAGGAGATTTCTTTTTGGGATCTATTTGAGGAGGTGATCGGTGGATTCTTTCAATTTCTATTTTGCCCTGTGGCTCTAGAATATCAGGGCAGTTCTCCTTGATAATTTCCTGAAAGATGGTATCTAGGCTCTTTTTTTGATCATGGCTTTCAGGTAGTCCAATAATTTTTAAATTATCTTTCCTGGATCTATTTTCCAGGTCAGTGGTTTTTCCAAGGAGATATTTCACATTGTCTTCCATTTTTTCATTCCTTTGGTTCTGTTTTATAATATCCTGATTCCTCATAAAGTCACTAGCTTCCACTTGCTCCAATCTAATTTTTAAAGTAGTATTTTCTCCAGTGGTCTTTTGGACCTCCTTTTCCATTTGGCTAATTCTGTCTTTCAAGGCATTCTTCTCCTCATTGTCTTTTTGGAGCTCTTTTGCCATTTGAGTTAGTCTGTTTTTTAAGGTGTTGTTTTCTTCAGTGTATTTTTCTGTATTTTTTTGGGTCTCCTTTAGCAAGTAATTGACTTGTTTTTCATATTTTTCTCGCATCCTTCTCATTTCTCTTCCCAATTTTTCCTCTACTTCTCTAACTTGCTTTTCCAACTCTTTTTTGAGCTCTTCCATGGCCTGGGACCAGTTCATGTTTTTCTTGGAGGTTTCTGTTGTAGGCTCTTTGACTTTATTAATTTCTTCCGTCTGTATGTTTTGGTGTTCTTTGTCAGCAAAGAAAGAATGCAAAGTCTGAGACTGAATCTCGGTGCGTTTTCGCTTCCTGGCCATATTCCCAGCCAACTAACTTGACCTTTGAGTTTTTCAGTGGGGTATGACTGCTTCTAGACTACAGAGTTCTATGTTCCACGTTTGAGGGGGAGGTGCCAGCTCTGCCACACCAGCACTGCTCCTTCCCCAAGAACCTCCACCCTGAACTGGGCTTAGATCTTCGGCAGGCTGTGCACCCCTGCTCTGATCCGCCACTTAATTCCTCCCACCAGGTGGGCCTGGAGCCGGAAGTAACAACAGCTGTAGCTGCCCCACCTCCGCTGCCCCTGGGGCTGGAAGCCAAACCGCGAACTCCTTCCACTCCTGCAGCTTTTCCCACTAACCTTCTCCGCAGTCTTTGGTGTTTGTGGGTCGAGGGGTCTGGTAACTGCCACAGCTCACTGAATCAGGGCGCTAGGGCCCCCTCCACCCGGCTTCTGGTCTGGATGGTCCACACCGCTCCGGCTGGGCTCTGCTCTACTCGGTTCCCAGCTCCCAGCTCTGAGCTCCGTGTGGGATAGACCTCACCCAGAGACCATCCAGGCTGTCCTGGGCTGGAGCCCTGCTTCCCTCTGCTGTTTTGTGGGTTCTGCCATTCTAGAATTGGTTCAGAGCCATTTTTTATAAGTTTTTGGAGGGTCTCGGTACAGAGCTCACTCTATTCCTTGCTTACCAGCCGCCATCTTGGCTCCACCCCCCCAAATTTAGCATTTATTTTAAAGCCACTTTAGAATACATTCTATCAAAAATCTCATATTTTATTAGCTGCAATTAGAGAATTCTACAGTTAACAAATGATACTGAGAAAGCTGAATAACCTTCCATCAGAAAAGAAAGGTCATGTTGCATTCATCATTCCATCCTTGGTAAGGCAAAAATATGGACTAATGGAAAAGTCATAAAGATTTTTTAAAAATTGTCATTGAGGTATCAGAAAGATGAAAATTAAACAGGACCACTTATCATGATAGATGGGATAATGATAACAGAGAATTCGGAAAAGGAAGAAAAACTCTGGTTTTACTTCATCTTTCTTTAACAGGGATATTCATCTTTGGACTGGGAAGGATAGGGTTCAAATTATTACTCTTCTCCTCACACTCATCACCTTGGTGATATCACTTAATCTCTTTTCCTATCAAGTTTCTCAGCAATTTACTAGAGGGTTAAATGTTCTATACTAAATCATTTGATGGTACAAATGAGGACATATTGAGAACACACCAAATTGACATCAACTACCTCAAATGATGAGACACAAGGAAACTACATCCTAATAAGTACACTGGAATAAAAACAGATTTTATTGCTGAGTGGAAATGTCAATGATTTTTGAAAAATTTAGAACAGATATGCCTTAAGACCAGTGGTGTTCAACTTTATTTTTTTCAAATATTCAAATCAGGAAAGATTTTGGATTCTTCAAGCACTAGAGTAGAGAGCTGGAAAAAAATTTCCTGTGAAATTCTCAGATATATTTGTAATTTGTTGCATTCATCTCAACAATCATTTATCAAGAGCCTACTGTGGGCCAGGAGCTCTGCCATGCATTAAGAATAAAACAAACAAACAAACAAATAAAGCTAACTAAATAGTGTTAACAGGAATTAAACCACCTCTGCCCTCTAGGAAAGAGAAAATAACATGTACCTAGATAAACAAATACAGAATTTATGTAAACTAAATTCAAAGTGATATCAAAGCAAGTCATCTTTGGTTATATACTGCACCCAAATTACATGCTCCCCATAACTTTCTCTTGACATTTGAGTCATCTTCAATTTGACATAAATACATCTCTCTTAGAATCCCATGTATGTTTAGAGTGATTGGCTCCCCTGAAGAACTGATAAAAAACTTTGCCATTTAGGAATCTTTGCATCTTATTAGACTCTTTTATGAAGGTGGTTTTTACTTTATTTCAACTTCCATCCTCAGTTGAACTTTTATTTATGACAAAGGAAAAAAAAAACAATATCATCTTGGACAGTATCTTTACATGAAAATGTATGTAAAATTTTCCTTTTACTTTCCCTGCCATAAGCAAGAGACAACGTGGTATAATGGATAGAAAATCAGCCTCACAGTCAAGACCTTCCTCTAACATATATTGAAGATGTGATGCTGGGCAGGTAATTTAATTTAATGCTCTCATATTTTATTTTGTAATGAACATGATGCTCTGTATTTGTAGAGCAAATATTTCACTGCTGTTTCCCTACAATGATGAAATCATATATCTAATCAAAAGGTATAATGACATCTGTGAATTCTCTGCTCTGAAAGAAGAGCAGTGTTTAATTATTGTCTTTCTGAGATCTTCACTGAGTTTTCATTAAATTAGTGTTCAAATTTCTTTTAGTGAATCCCTTATTTAAACACATAGGATCATTATGTATATCATTTACTTGATTCTGTTTATTTTGACTTGTATCACTTAATACAAATCCCCTTGAAGGGCAAGCAAAGTGGGGACTCTTTACCATTTTTTTTCTTTTTGAGTGCTTCTCATCACTAAGGCAATCAAGGGCCTTTGATTGAATCTTGCCTTTGTTTGTAGCAAAGCCCACACCCTTTTGCTAATTAAGTCAAGAGAGGTATGAAGCCCTCAAGAGGTGTGATGCCCTCTGGCCCCGAAAAAGGGTGTGGGTGTGTCTGTGTGTCTGTGTATGTAAGAGTGTGTGTGTGTGTGTGTGTGTGTGTGTGTGTATGCATATACAGATATAGATATAGATATAGATATAGATATAGATATAGATATAGATATAGATATAGATATAGATATAGATATATGCCCAGAGGATAGCCATCGAACTCAGAATTGAGAATTGAAAATCAAGAATCAAGAAATCTCAGAAATATAGGAGGAAAGGTTTTGCTTTGGGGTGGGGGGGTCACTCATTGAAAGAGAGTTTGTGTGATTTGGCCTGACGAGACTCTGCATAGCCATTAAGGAGCCCCCCAGCTTTGAAAATCCAGATGTTACTGCTTTTCTTTTTTTTTCATCTAGAACCTTGTTTGTTGATTTGAGTTATTTTGCTCTGTTTATATAGTTTGTTCTTATAATTTGTTTGTGTTTTCTCTGAAATTCAAGGTGCTGACTTTTCCCCCTGAACTAAGTGAATAATATATGTATCTTTAATTAAAGTAAGATTGTAAACCACTTAAAGTTACTTTCCTTTGAAAACCAGATCAGAGAACCTGTACTAGCAGCCTTCCTGTGTGCTAATGTTATTGGTCTCACACAGCCACAGTAGCTGCAGGTAATATTGTTATTACACCCCTATATTTCTCTGAAATTTTCATATTCACAAATTATTAATATAACGTGGTATTCCATTACATTAATATTACCTCAGTTCAAAAATTTTGAGCTGTCTACTAGGTACCATAAACTAGATAGTAGCAATGATAATCATATATATTTAGGTAGTGCTTCAGTTTTTAAAAATCATTTTACATTGACCCTTTATTAATGGTATTTAAATTATTGTTATCCACATTGCACAGATAGAGGCATTGCCATTTACAGAAATTGAGTTATTTTCCCAGGGTCATTATGCTGTTAAGAGTCAGAAGCAGGATAAAAACAGGTCTCTTGATTCCAAGTTCAGTTCTACTTCAACCAAAAAGAAAAAGAAAAAACCTCTCATTCTGAAAACTTGAACATATAGTTGCCACCTTCAAGTTAACATGAAAATTTAGACTCATCATCTTTTCCCTCTCAGCTACATTTTTTTTCTATTAAAAAAATACATTTGCATACCTTTAGTAATTTTAGTGAGATAGTATAAACTCACAGGAATTTGTTTGGAATTGTCATTTTCATACCGAAAGAACATATCCTTAAGCATCAGCCTTCTCTCCTTTGATTTGTTTTCTTTTATTTATGTCAAAACAAAATGATTTATATTTTCATTATTATAAGTCTTATATTCATCTTGATGTAACTATGTTTGGGATTTTCTAAGATTATTGATCAGAAGTCTCCATCTGTTATGCTCCCCAATATCAATTAGCCAATCAGAGTTGATTAACTTTACTCATAGATGTATTCTGGACTCTGCCTCTGTGCCCTGCCTGATTTCAACACCACAGAACAAGATATTATACCAGGATAAGTTCATTACTCCTAAACCCATCACCATGCTGTTAATTGGAGCATTGATTAAGTCCACCTATTTCGTCTCTTCCCCTCTATTTTGAGGGCTAGAAGGTAGAATATCAAATTCATTGCAGTGTCTTCCTTTATAGAAGTGGTACTCTTAGATCAGTCCACTCTGTATTTGCTTCTCTGTCTTGTTTCAGCTCTATGGATGAAGATGCCGCCATGATTTGTAGTCCCCAGTTTCCTTTCTCTCCTCTTCCCACCTCTCTCTCTCCTACTCAGTTTTCCTGCCTCCTGTGTGTTGTCTCCACTTTTACATTATAAACTCCTTCAGAGCAGGGATTGATTTTTTTCTTATCTTTATTAATTGTATTCCCAGCACTTAGCACAGTGCTTGGAACATAGTAGGCACTTAGTAAATGTTTATTGGACTGGATTAAATTATTTGATTAGATGTTGACATGAATATGCATATAAATACATATATACCTGTGAATACTGCCAAAAAAGATTCATAGAATGACATTTGAAACACATCTCCTTAGATTTTCCTTAAACTCTTCAAAGCCTGGGTCTATATTGTGTTTATGAATTCAGGTGTTTGGGAAACCAGATTTTTAAAAATATTTTTTTCCTTTTTATCCAGATGTGTGTCATTATAAACATGGCTTGAAATCTAAATTTTACTTCAACATTAATAAGTGTGAGTTAATTGTAATCAAGTTAAAATTTCATTGAGTTTGGTGGAAAGAGTGATGAAAGGAGTTTTTCAATCAAGTTTAACACAAATTATTTTCTCTGTGAGGTAAGCATAAATAAGAGATAATCAAAGCATTTTTTGAGCCAATCTCATTTTCCAAAGGAGGTAATCTAAGAATTGGAATCCATTCAATTTTTTTAAAGTATATCTGTGCCTTTTTTTTTAATTGAACTTCATAATAGAGGAAAAAAATGCTTAGAAAATTAAATGATAGTGTTTTCTAGGATTTTTAACTGCTCCAAATGCAGTATCTATATGATATTTAATAAAATACACTTGATTTCTTATCTCAGAAATCCTATAAAGCTATGAAATTTTTGACAGTTTGAAGTATTGAACTCTGAACTGTCACAAAGTAATAGAATATAATTTATCATATTTTTTTCGGGTAATATGAAAATTACTATCACCTGCTGTTTTTGTTTTAGTTTAGATGGTGATCCTGAATTGCATAAGACTATAATCACAAGATTAAGTGCTTATGATATTTTACATTTGGAGTTGACTATATAGGTTATCTAGTCCAATATCCCATTTAGTTTCAGTAATCTCTTCTGTGATTATTCTTTAGAAATAATATTAATCCTTCTACTTGAAAAATGCCACACTGGACTAATTCGTCTATGATTCAAGCTCTGATTTTCATTATTCATATGACAACAAAGGTGTTTAAGAATTTTATTATCTATAAAATAGGGAGGGAGAATAATACCTTTTATATCTATCAGACTACTGTGAAGATCAAATGAGATATGTGCACATGATGGACTAAATAATTTGAAGTGCTATACAAGCAAATGGCGGTACTATTACTATTTGGGGAGAAAAGCTCCTCAACTAATGGATAATTTCAAGAGAAGCATGGCGCATCAGAGAGTGTTGGTCTTGGAGACAAGAACTTGTGAATTGAAATTCTGCTTTTGAAATTCAATAGCATTGCAACCATAGCCAGGTCACCTAAGCTCAATGACCCACTTTCCTCATTTGTGAAATTATTGAGCAGGAGAATTCTGGGAAGATGGTAGAGTGGGTCATGAAATTTTCAGCTTTTAACTTTCATCCACAAAAAATACAGAACATTGCTTCAGAGCCCCAGTAATATCTGAGGGATAAAGCAGTTGTCCTCCTAAGATAATTTGAGAAGACCCCAGGAAAGACAAGACCTTCAGGGGTTTTTGAGTCTGAGTGAAGTACAAATACCTCCAGGTCTACTCTGCAGCATCAACAAACAACAAGCACTAGGGTCAGCTAGTTTGAGAAGTAGCCTCTGCCTTAGAAACTTCCATTTTGCAGAGAGTATGGGGGTCCAATGGGTGACTAGAAGATTGAAGGACCTTCCCCTGTTGAGGAATGCTAAACAGAATTATGCTGACCAGACCGTACCTGGGCTGTGGCTGCGGGGAGAAGGAGCTAGCACATACTTGGTGAATGCAGTAGTATCACAGGGCAGGGACCCTGCTGGCTCTGGGCACTTGCAGGAGAGCAGAGTCCCTGGACACAATTCCAGGCTAGAGAGGACAGCTATAGTTTGCAGCCACTAGAGGAACTAAAGGGAGCAAGATCATTTGATGGACAGTGTGGCTGAATGTCCTAGCTGTGACTTTAAGAGTGAAGAGGAGAGCCCAAAGTTGGACTCCACAAAAATAATAGAAAACAACAGTAATAAGGACCTGAGACTTGGGGCATCATTCCCCGTACCTCAATACTACAACATTATTACACCAATAACTGCTAAAAATAAAGTAAAACAAAACAAACAAATAAATAAAAATGAATAAGGAAAGGAGAAAGAATCCACTCATAGGTATTATGGGGATAGAGAAGATCTAGGTTCATATTCAGAGGAAGATAAAAGAACTAAAAAAGCCTCTACTTTTCAAGAGAAATGTGAAATGGCCTCAAGCACAAAAAAAGTTCTTGGAAGAACTTAAAACGGACTTTAAAAATCAAATAAGACTACTTCTGCTTTTCTGCACTGGATTGTGAGGTTTTTATGCCCTAGTACATGGTCAATTTTTGAGTATGTGCCATGTACTTTTGAGAAGAAAGTATATTCCTTTTTATCCCCATTCAGTTTTCTCCAGAGGTCTATCATATGTGCCTTTTCTAAAATTCTGTTTACCTCCTTAACTTTTTTCTTATTTATTTTGAGGTTAGATTTATCAAGTTCAGAAAGGGGGAGGTTGAGGTCTCCCAATATTATAGTTTTGCTGTCTATTTCTTCCTGTAACTCCCTTAACCTCTCCTCTAAGAATCTGTATGCCTTACCACTTGGTGCATATATGTTAAGCAATGATATTGCTTCATTGTTTATGGTGCCTTTTAGCAGGATATAATGTCCTTCCTTATCTCTTTTAATTAGATCTATCTTTACTTTTGCTTTGTCTGAGATTAGGATTGCTACACCTGCTTTTTTTACTTTAGCTGAGGCACAATATATTTTACTCCAGCCTTTTACCTTAACCCTATGTGTATCCCCCTGTTTCAGATGCGTTTCTTGTAAACAGCATATTGTAGGATTATGGTTTTTAATCCATTCTGCTATCTGCTTCTGTTTTGTGAGAATGTTCATCCCCTGCACGTTCAGGGTTATGATTTCTATCTGTGTCTTTTTCTCCATCCTGATTCCCCCTGTTTATGCTTTTATTTCTCCCTTTCCCCTTCTCCTCCCAAACAAAGTTTTGCTTTTGACCGCCGCTTTCCTCAGTTGACCCTCCCTCTTTATTCCCCTCCCTTATCTTACCGTTACCCACTTGCTACTTCTCCTCTTCCTTCTGCCCTCCCCCCTCCCTTTTTCCCCCCTTTCCCTCCCACTTCCCGTAGGACAAGTTAGATTTCTAAACTTATCAGAGTATGTTATTCCCTTCTTGAACTAGATCAGATGACAGTAGAGCTCAAATACTGCTCTTCTCCCTCCCTTCTTTCCCTCTACTATAATATGTTTTTTTGCCACTTCCTTTGGTGTAATTTACCCTTTTCTACAACCTCCTTACCACTTCCCTCATAGCCCTCCCTTTATATCTCTTATTTATATTTTATATCTTTACATCAGTTAATTTATACAGGCATTCACAACCTATGTATATCCCTTTCCTTTGTCACAATAGTTGTACCATTCCCAAGAATGACTTATATATGTATATGTGTATATATATATACATATATATATATATATATATATATACATACAGACATAAAAAACATACATAAGATGATATAATCCCACATAGAGATGTAAACAACCTAAGCTTATTGGTTAATGAGGTTTGTGGGGTTTTTCCCCCTGGTTACCTTTTTATGTCTCTTTTGAGTTTTGTATTTGGAGATCAAATTTTCCATTGAGTTCTGGCCTTTTCATCAGGAAGGTCTGGAATTCCCTTATTTCCTTGAATGTCCATCGCCTTGCCTCGAAAATTATGCTTAGTTTTGCTGGGTAGTTGATCCTTGGTTGTAGTCCCAGCTCCTTTGCCCTTCGGAATATCATATTCCAATTTCTCCTGTCTTTTAATGTGGAAGCTGAGAGATCCTGCGTGATCCTGACTGTAGTTCCACGATATTTGAATTGCTTCTTTTTGGCTGCTTGCAGTATTTTCTCTTTAAGTTTATAGCTCTGAAATTTGGCTATAATATTTCTTGGTGTTTTCAGTTTGGGATCTCTTTCAGGGGGTGATCGGTGAATTCTTTCAATAGCTATTTTGCCCTCTGGTTCTAGGACCTCTGGGCAGTTGTCTTTGATAATTTCTTCGAAGATACTGTCAAGGCTCCTTTTTTCATCGTGGATTTCCGGTAGACCAATAACTCTCAAATTGTCTCTCCTGGATCTATTTTCAAGGTCAGTTGTTTTGCCAATCAGATATTTCACATTTTTTTCTATTTTTTCATTCTTTACATTTTGTTTTATTACTTCTTGATGCCTCATAGATTCATTAGCTTCCATTTGCTCAAGTCTAATTTTAAATGAGTTAGTGTTTACATTTTGCTTTTGAGCCTCCATTTTCAATTGGTTGATTTCACCTCTCAGGGTATCCTTTTCTCTCTCTAGATTCTGAATCTCCATAGCCATTTCGCCAATCTTATTCTTTAGGGACTTGATTTCATCAGTGAATTTTTTTTCCATATTTTCTTTTAGCTCCCTAATTTGGTTTTTAAAGTCCTCTTTTAGCTCTTCCAGCAGTGCTTTTTGGGCTGGAGACCAGATCATATTAGCTTTTGAGGTATCTGATGTATCTACTGTGTCATTGCTATCTTCTTCTATGTCGATATTTTGATCCTGCCTGTCTCCATAAAAAGAATCTATTGTCCTCGGTTTTTTTGTGTTCTTCTTCATGTTGGATTGCCTTTTGCTGGCGTTAGAACGAATTTCTATCTGTGAGTCTCAGGGCTTTCTGTCCCAGCTTTCTTATTCTGGGGGTTGTGAGTCTAGAATTATAACCTTCAGTTTCCTGAGGTGTGGGTGAGGGGTCTGGCTCCCTCGCGTCTCACTCCCTATGGGTGTTCTCCAGCACTTGCTTTTCAGCAATGGTCTCAGCTTTTGTTGTTTGAGCTGATGACTGGCGCTTCCCCTGGGGGAGCAAGATTACGTCTGGGCTCCTGGCGTTGACCCCTGCCCACTCTTCCCCTCTGGGACTAATAAGCTGCTGGTATTTGTCCAGTGAGGCCCTGCTACTCTCTCCTCTGTTTCAGTTCTCTTTTTTTTTTTTCCGAGGAATTCTCTGGGTGAGGGGGGGAGGGGTTAGAGCCGTTTACCTGGCCATTGAGTCTTGCGGAAGTAGTCAAAATTTTGATTATGTCAAATTGAAATGTTTTTGTACAAAAAAAGCCAATGCAACAAGAATTAGGAGGGAAGCAGAAAATTGGGAGAAAATCTTTGCAACTAGTATCTCTGATAAAGGCCTCATCTCTAAAATATACAGGGAGCTAAGCCAAATATATAGGAATACAAGCCATTCCCCAATTGAGAAATGGTCAAAGGATATGAACAGGCAGTTTTCAGAGGAAGAAATTAAAGCTATCTACAGGCATATGGAAAAATGCTCTGGATCGCTGCTGATTAGAGAAATGCAAATCAAAACAACTCTTAGATACCACATCTCTCCTGTCAGATTGGCTAAAATAACAAATCAGGAGAATGATAAATGCTGGAAAGGATGTGGGGAAATTGGAACATTGTTGCATTGCTGGTGGAGTTGTGAGCTGATCCAGCCATTTTGGAGGGCGGTGTGGAACTATGCCCAAAGGGCTATAGAAATGTTCATACCCTTTGACCCAGTAATACCACTTCTAGGGTTGTATCCCAAAGAAATCACGCAAGCAGGAAAAGGACCCATATGTACAAGAATATTTATAGCAGCTCTCTTTGTGGTAGCCAAGAATTGGAAAGCAAAGGGATGCCCATCAATTGGGGAATGGCTGAACAAGCTGTGGTATATGAAGGTGATGGAATACTATTGTGCCATAAGAAATGGGGATGATGCAGACTACATAACAACCTGGAAAAACCTACACGACATAATGCTGAGTGAGCGGAGCAGAGCCAGGAGAACGTTGTGCACAGCCACAGATATGTGGATTCCGTGAGGACCAACCCTGACATACTGCACTTTTCTCAGCAACCTAAACGGCAAGGACAACTCCAGGGGACTCACGATGGAGAATGCTATCTTCATTCAGAGAAAGAACTGCGAAGTTTGAATACAGACTGAGGCACACTACATGCTCGCCTTTTCTGCTTCTCTTTTGTTTTTGTTTTTGGGTTTTTTTTTTTTTTGGTTCTGTTTCTTCTTTCTCATGATTCATTCCATTGGTCAAAATTCTTCTCCACGACCTGACTACAGCATAAATTAATTCAATGCGAAGTTATACATGACAGTTATATGGGACTTCATGCCGTCTTGGGGAGGGAGTGGGGAGGGAGGGGAGAAAAACTGGAACTCAAAACTATGTAGAACCATGTGTGGTAAACTAAAAATAAATAAAGTAATTTATTTAATTTAAAAAAAAATCAAATAAGAGTGATTAAGGAAAACTTAGAAAAAATAAGAAAAATCCAAGAAATCAAGAAACTTAAGGACAGAAAGTCAATCAATTTGAAATAGAGAATCAAAAACTTAAGGAGGAAAACAATTCCTTGAAAACTAGTATTGGTCAAGAGGAAGCCAATGACATTCTATGACAACAAGAAATCATAAAATAAAATAAAAAAATGAAAAAAAAAGGTGAGAAAGTGAAACATCTCATCAGAAAAAACAACTAATGTGGAGAAGATATCAAGGAGAAATAATATTAGAATAGTTAGACTACCTACAAATTTTGATTTAAAAAAAGAGACTGTTGATACGATATTAGAAGAAATTAAAAGGAAAATTGCCCTGGGAAGGCAAAGAAGAAATAGAAAAAAAAATCCACTGATCACCACCTGAATGAGATCCCAGGAGATAAACTTACAGGGATATCATATTGAAGTTTCAAAGCTCCCAGGTTAAGAAGAAAGTATTGGAAGCAACAGGAAAGAAAAAAAAAACAACCAATTTAAATTTCATGGAACTACAATTAGGATTACATAAGACCTAGCAGCTACTTCATTAAAGGACCAAAAGTCTTGGAATACTATACTCCATTGAGCAAAGTAAAGTATAATCCTGAAGGGGAAAAAAGAGATTTAAAAAAGTGAAAGATTTGAAGTTTTTGTGCCCAAACCCCAGAACTTAAGGGAAATGTGAAATATACAACCCAGCAGAAGCATAAGGTAAACATTTAAGATCAGTTAGAAGGGGCTCAATGAGACCCAATTGTTTATTACAAATATGTGAAAATATTAACAGTACTCTTATGATTGTTTGGGTAGTTTGAAAGAAATGCTTGGGCTGAGCAGAGTATGATGGAGTGATTCTAAAAAGAAAAACTGTGTAGGGAAAGAATAAGAGGAGCAATTATCTCATCCAAATTCTCATAAAAGGAAAAATTGAAACAGAAAAAGGTAGTGAGGGGAAGGTGGTCTAATATCAATTAAGTTGAGAGTTTTTACTGTCTTAGAGTGATAGATTAACTGTCTTTGATTGAGCCTTACTAGATGTAAAGCCCCAGGCCCAAATCCCTACCTACTAGGTGCTAAGCCTATGTGGGGATGAAACCCTCAGGTCCTAAGGGGAGTTGCTAAGACCAGAGCCAACAGTAGGAGCCTAAGTTCTCGTGGCTCAGTTGACATTTGATGACGGCTAAAGAGGGTATAAAAAAGAGAGAACAGAGCTATTTGCTTGGGAGCTCTCACTCTTGGAGGTGTGCTGATGTGGAGGCTCTGGGCAGCTGTACTTAAGATCCCCCCTCCCCCGGCTTGTAAACCCAGATGTTCAGACTTTGTTAAACCCTGGTAACTATAAATTAAGATTTGAATCAGGCAAGGTCTGTCTGTTGATGTTCAGTTCAGGGTGCTGGCTTTTTCCCCTGAACTAAGTGAATGATATTTGTGTGTTCAATTAAATTGAGATTGTTAACCCCTTAATGCTACTTTCCTTAGTAAAGCAGATCAAAAGAACCTGTGTTGGCAGCTTTCTGTGTGCTGGTTTTTGGCGAGCCTTATACCCTTATGCAGCTACTAGCCAAATTGTTGCAACAGGTGGTTAGTGCTGGAACCATACTCTCATTGGCAATGGGTTGAAGAGTGAATGATAGATAGATAGATAGATAGATAGATAGATGGATAAATGCATATACAAGTCTTCTTAATTCAGAAAGAAATGAATAGGCAAGGGGATAGGGTAGGGAAAAAGATAAGGAAGGGACTTTTAGAGAGGTGGGTAAGTTAAGGAAAAGGAGAGCAAGGTAGTGGGTAGAAGTTCCAATTTCTTAAAAATAGTAATAAGAACTGAACCTTAGATTTCATGTGTATGGAAAACTCGAGAGTTAGGAAATGTCCTGTATATATGCAAGTAAGTACCACCAAAGAGATGTTTTTACAGGATAGTCTAGACTTTAAAGTTCAGGATAAATGTGAGTTGTTTTTTTTAATCAGTATGTTTTTCATAGTAAGTCAAAGTTGACATCCCTCCAAATTCCATAAACTGATCTTAATTCAACCCTCTATAATACAGAAAAATATCTGCCTTTTAGTATATTCCTTTTAACACTTGATGACAGCTATTGCATGGGCCCTTAAACGTTTTGTTCTCTAGGTTAAAAAGTCACTAGTTCTCTTAATCATTGACATAACTATGATGCATCACTACACTTTTATTTAGTCTTTCTGTCTCCAAACATTTCTTTCTCATAACAATCCTATGGATAGATAATGCTAGTGGCATTATCACCATGTTATAGATGATGAAATGAAAGCATGAGAATTTAAGTGCTTTCCTCATGGTCACACTGCTAGTAAATGCCTGATTATGGTTTAATCCCAGGTGATTTGGGTCAAATTCCAGTATACTTTCTATCAAATAAGATTGCTTGTCATGGGTGACAGTTTTTTTTTTAGGAATTCATAACTTCTTTGGTGGCCTCCTTTGGATCCTCCCCAGTTTGTCAAGTTCTCTCATTGGATACAGAACCCTGGAGAAGATGTTCTTAACCTGGGGTGTATGATTTTTTAAAAAAAGATAACGGCATTTTAGTATAATCTATGTAATTTCTTCTATGAATTTAAGAAAAAGAACCATTATTATGAGAAGGATCCCAAGGATTTTTACCACACTACCAAAGATTCATGAAACTAAAAAAAGTTAAGAATTTCTGCTCCAGAGTGATACAATGTTCTCTATGCTTCATTTGATCTTACTGAAAATTCTCTCCACCTTGACATCCTCTCTTCCCCGCATTTTCCTGACATGACACAACTGTTTCTGGCTGCTCTCTCTTGGGATCCTTAGCGAGATCATCATCATTGCCCCATCTCCTATGTCCAGGTGTGTCTCAGGGCTTTTTGTAGGTCATCTTTTCTTCTACACTTTCTTTTTTTTCTTGGTTATCTCACCAAATCCCATAGGTTCAACCTTTACAAAATACCTCCCAGATTTTTTTTCATCCAATTAACTCTCTCCTGAGTTGCAGACCCTCATTATGGATTGGATATTGAACATTCTCCACTGTTTACAAATCTCAAACTCATTATATCCAAACTCATCACTCAAGTTGTTTCTACTCTAGAGTCATTAAGGCATCTCAAAAAAGTAATAAATACTTCTGAGTTAACCACTAGTTGATATTATCAAATTGTAAATGGGCCTAAACTTCTATAAGGCAGTCTTCTCCCCTGCCCCTGTCTCTAATTTAATCTCATCATACTCTATAGAAATTGGTCTAAAAATTATTTCTCCTTAAAATCTCATTCAGTATCTGACTCCTTCTCTCTCAAGGGGTTGATGACCTCATCCATCATTACTTTCTCCTATCCTAACCTCTACACCTCATAATTTCTGTTTCTATCTCCCTTCTTCTCCTTTTCTCTGGTCTCAGGTAAAGGCGAGTCCTTGTCAAGACTGACTTGTTCAATTTTGCACTTTCCTATTCATCCTTCACAAAATTATCAAAAAAGCCTAAATGCACAGCTTGAATGAAAGAGATGTGGGGTGAAGCAGCACCATAAAATGGAAGAGGGCTAGATTTGAAGTCAGCAAACCTGAGTTCGAGGCTCAACTCTGCCACACACTACATGTGAGACTTGAGGTATATTGTTTCAACTCTCTGACCCTCAATTTCCTCATTTGGATATAAAAGGGCTAAATAGAGTAACCCCCTCATTGATTAGATTTGCTCATCCTGAAAATGGAGCAAATTATTATCAATACTTGTGCTTGGGTGCCCCTGACAAAGTTAATTGATTGGCATATGATCTGGGAAGAGTGACCCCCTCAACTAGCTATAAAAAAGAAATGGTTTCCAGATTATTTATCTATTGTTTGGTTTGGGAACACTGCTCTACCTTGGGCTTCTTGCTAGGGAAAAAATGCTTATAGTTGCCTAAGAATGTGTTTTTTTTTCCTGGAATAATTGTCAATCATCTTTGATATAATTTCTAGACATAAATAGAGGTAGATGAAGGGTTAGTGAATACATTCCAAATCTCCAAGGTTCAGGACTGAAACAAAACATATGCTGGGCTCCATAGGAAATACCACAAACCTGAAACCAAGCGACTCCTCTGATTACCTTGTTGAATACAAAATAAGGGAAAAGGATAAAATTATGTTTAAACTCCCTTCAAGCTCTAAATCTAAGACCTTATATTTGGCTTTAGAAAAAATTCAAATCCCGTTGTCTAACGTTTACAGATTGCTAGAAGCTGATTGCTACTCTTTCTAGCAACACATGTTTTCGTTGTTGTTAAGATAAAGTTGCAACTGTTTTGTTTGTTTTGTTGTTGTTTGCTTCCTGGGTTCCATTGTCTATTTTATGTTCAATTCCACTAAATTCTCTCATTTTTGGTAAATGTTAGTGGCATTTACATGCTAGTGCTACTCTTATGTGTTTGTGGTATTTTGTGTATTCTTGGCTATTTTCCATTTTGAAAATATGCATGGTCTTTGTACTTTGTTGTGTTCAGTCATTCAGTTGTGTCTGACTCTTCATGACTCCATGGACCATA
Source organism: Trichosurus vulpecula (assembly GCF_011100635.1). Taxonomy (NCBI): domain Eukaryota; kingdom Metazoa; phylum Chordata; class Mammalia; order Diprotodontia; family Phalangeridae; genus Trichosurus; species Trichosurus vulpecula. The sequence goes on from NC_050578.1 coordinate 151,706,536, forward strand.
GCACACCAATATTGTTCATGGAGTTTTCTTGGCAAAGATGCTGGAGCGATTTACCATTTCCTTCTTCAGTGGATTAAGGCAAAGAGAGGTTAAATGACTTGCCCAGAGTCACAAGCTAGTAAGTACCTGAAGCTGAATTTGAACTCATGACTTCCTGACTCTAGGCCCAGTGCTCTATCCACTAAGCCACCTAGGAGCTTCGTGATAAAAAGAGAAAAAACAGGATAGTGGGAAATGCACAGTTAGTAATCATAACTGTGCATGTGAATGGAATTAACTCACCCTTAAAATGTAAGTAGGTAGCAGAATGGATTAAAAACTTGATCCAACAATATGTTGTTCACAAAACAAACAAACAAGCACACTTGAAACAGAGATGCACATAGAGAGTTAAAATAAAGGGCTGGAAGAGATTGTGTGATGTTGTAATAATGGAAACAACCTGATACTAGCTAAAAAATTGTGTGGTGGATCAGCGGAAAAGATTAGGTACACAACACACAGTAGTAATTGTCATATTTACCATTTGATACACACAAAGATCCAAATTTTGGGAATAAGAATTCATCATTTGACAAAAAAGTCTACTCAGAAAACTAAAAAGAAAGTTTGGCAAAAATTAGGCATAGACCAAAATTTCACAGTGTATAGCAAAATAAGGTCAAAATGCACAAATGATTCTGGAATAAAGAGTGACATCATAAGTATAGTAGCAGATCAGGAGAAAATGCACCTGTAATATCTATGGATAAGGGAAGAGTTTATGACCAAAGAAGAGATATAGAGGATGACAGGAAGGAAAATGGATTAGTTTGATTACATGAGATTCAAAAAACTTGAGCACACACAAAAATAATGCAGTTGAAATTAGAAGTAAAACAGGAAAAATAGGAAACTAGGAGAGGTGAATTTACAGCAAGTTGCTCTGATAAAGGCCTTACTTCTCAAAAGTATGGGGAACTGAGTCAAATTTATTAAAATAAGAAGCATCCCCAAGTTTATAAATTGGGAAAATATAAAAAAGGCAGTTTTCAAAAGAAAAAATCAAAGTTATCAATAGTCACACACACAAAAAATGCTCTAAATCACTACCGATTTTAGAAATACAAATTAAAACAACTCTGAGATACCACCTCACAGCTATCAGATTGGCTAAAGGTTGTGGAAAAATCGGGACACTAATTGATTCATTTAATGGAGTTGTAAATTAGTCTAACCATTCTGGAGGATAATTTGGAACCACAACTAAAGAGGTATAAAACTGACCCAGCAATTCCACTGTGAAGTTTGTATCCTAAAGAGGTTAAAATGAAAAGGAAATATTTCTACAAAAATATTTATGGCAACTCTTGTGGTAATAGCAAAATAAGATGGAAATTGAGGGGAGACCCATCAATTCTTGAATGGCTGAACAAGTTGTCATGTAGATTGTTATGGAATACTATTTTGTTATAAGAAATAATGTTCAGACTAGTTTCAGAAAAAATAAACTGTGGAAGGCTCATATGGGCTGATGAAAAGTTAAATGAGCAGAAGCAGGAAAACATTTTACAGAGTAACAGCAATATGGTAAGGATGATTAAGAGTGAAGTATTTAGCTACTCTGATAGAGATAAAGAACCAAGACAAGATAGAGCACTACACCTGGAGCTAGGAAGAACTAAATTCACATCTACCTTCAGACACTTACTAGCTGTCCATATGTTACTTAACATGTGGCTGTCTCAGTTTCCTAAAGTATAAAATGAGGATTCTACTTGACCCAACTCTTCACAGGATTGTTATTAAAATCAAATGAAAATATTTGTAAAGTATATCCCATAGTTCCTGGAACATAGTAGACACTTAACAAAAACTTTTGTTTGTTGTGGTGGTGGTTTCTTAATATCATGCAGCTAGTTGCATATGAATGTAATGGAATACTATTATGCAATAAAAATGATGAACAGGCAGATTTCAGAGAAAAGAAAAAAAACCTGAAAGACTTGTACAAACTGATGCAAAGTGAAATGAGCAGAACCAGCAGAACATTATGCACAGTATCAACAACATTGTTTGATTATCTACTATGGATGACTCAGCCCTTTTCAGCAACACAGTGATCCAAGACAAGTACAAAGGACTAGGAGGGAAAATGCTATTCACATCCAGTTACACAACCAACGCACTGTGAATGCAGGTCTTTTCACTTTATTCTTTTTTGTGTGTTTTTTTTTCCTTTTGATCTGTTTCTTTTTTTATAATGGTGACTAATATGGAAATATATTTTACGTGATACCAATGTATAACCTATATCAAATTTTCTTAATTTTCAGAAGAAGGGAGAGAAGGGAGGGAGACAAATTTGGAACTGAAAATCTTATAAAAAGAATGCTAGAAATTGTCTTAACATATAACTGGGAATAAAATAAAATATTATTTTTTTAAATCACTGCTAGAAAATGGAGGGGCCCAGACTATAATGCTGATTTTCCTGGCTAGTTTCCCCCTAGACTTTCCCTTACCACAATGCATCTAGGCAATGGGGTAGCCATAATAGTTAGTGAATGAAAATGAAGAACTATTTTAACATACTTTGAGAAAAATTCTCAAAGTGCAAATTGAAACTTGCCACAATAATTAAACATAACCAGAAACATCTTCTTGACTCTTTTTCTCTAGTAATTTTGATTCCCCATTCACCCAGGTTCTCTACTGTTTCTGTCTCCTTAATGCTCAGGTGGCTCTGGTGCTTGTTCTGAAACCCCTGGGTTGCATGTTGTCTACCACCCCTAGAAGCTTCTGGTTATCCAGATTCTCTCAGGGCTTATAATGGTAATCAGGACAGTGCTTTTCTGCTGTTCTTCTCTGCAGTGCCTTTAATGATTCTTGCCTTTCAAATGTAATGGCCAGCAAAATGGGATTTTTCACTGTTCTTTAAGTGCTTCTCAGCATTGAGGTAATGAAGTGCCCCAGGGCCCTGAGACAGGTATATAAGATTCAAGGTTGACATTAGACTTTTGGGGCACACTCATGGAAGGAATGTTGAGACTGCTGGTCTTGTTGGGTCCCACAACATCCCACAACAGTTGCTAGCGGAATTGTTGTTACAGGGCTCTCAAATCCCAGTTGTGCAGGCTTTATACCACTTGTCTCCCAGACCCTTGGAATCTATAATGGAACTGTGTCTCCTTCAGAAGAGACCCTTCTCTTCCTTAAAACTCAAAGCCTTTATTTGTTCTAAATCCCCTTTCCTCAGATATTTAGCTTCTAAACATACACTGTCAAAGTAGCTTAAAAATATGTCATAAAAATGAAGTTAGATTACCATCTAGGTTTAAATGAACATAGTTTTGAGTAATCTATAATATAATACAACAATCGCTCTAAGTTTAGCCAAAAATGGATAGCTTACCTAAGCAATTGATATAATGTTGGTTTCTGACATAAACAGGTCATTCTACTGCATACAGTGTATGTGTCAGTATATTTGTATGGATATCATAACGATGTTCATGGGTCAATAAATTAACTAGACTTTGTTAGCTAGATATCGTTTATAAAGTAGCACACATTCCTAGACTCAAATAAAAGGACTTTTCTTTCCCAAATATTAAAGAAAACAGGAAGATAGCAACTTATGTAATAATTGGTTGAGCTTAGATTTACTCTTGCATGTTTTCTGTAATCATCCATAACACTAATAAGCAATGATATTTCAACATTTGTCCTTCACATTGCTTGCATCTCTCATAAACAGTTACCCTATTCTGTTACACCAGTTGGTTGTACAAACATTTACGAAGCACCTACTATATAAAAGCCACTGCCATAGGCAGTAGGGCTTCAAAAACAAACCAAAAAAATATGGCAGTATAGCATTTTAAAATAGTATCTCTATTTTATAGTTGAGCAATCTGAGGCAAATGACTTGGCCAAGGTCACCCAGCTTGTAACTATCTGGGACCACATTTAAACTCAGGTTTTCTAGATTCCACGTCCTATATTCTATCCAATGTGTTACCTAGCTGCCTAAAAAGAAAGGGAGTGGGGGCGGAGCCAAGATGGCACCTGCAAAGTAGGGATTCACTCAAGCTCCTCACCAGGTCCCTCCAAACACCTTTAAAAATGGCTCAGAACCAATTCAACAGATGCAGAACCCATGAAATAGCAAAGGGAAGCAGTGCTTCAGCCCAGGACAGCCTGGATGGTCACTGGGAAAGGTCTATTATACAGACCTGGAAGCAGAGCAGAGCACAGCCCAGCGTGGGCTGTGCCAGAACCAACCAGACCTGGAGCCAGGCAGAACAGGCCATAGGGCCCTGAATCAGTAAGCTGTGGCAGTTACCAGACTTCTCAACCCACAAACACCAAAGACAACAAAGAAGGTTAATGGGAAAAGCTGTTGGGACAGAGTGAAAGGACTTCCTGGTTGTCCACCACCCCAAGGGCAGCAGAGGTGGTACAGCTCTGAGGCTGCTTCTAGAGCTACAACTGCAGTTACTTCCGGCCCCAGGCCCACCTGGTAGGAGGAATTAGGTGCCGGATTAGAGCGGAAGTGCAGAGCCTGCTTAAGATCTGAGTTGAGGTCCAGGTTGGTGGTTCTTCAGGGAAGAGGAGCATTGGTGTGGCAGAGCTCACTGTGTAGAAGTAAATCTGAAGATAGCAGTGCAGCCCCTCAAGTTTGGGACAAAGTACTCTCTACTCTATAAGCAGTCAGAACCCAACAAAAAACTCAGGGGTCAAGTAGTTGGCTGGGAACATAAACAGGCAGCAAAAACAGACTCAGATTCAGACTTAGACTTTGGATTCATTTTGGTGACAAAGAAGACCAAAACATACAGCCAGAAGAAGGCAACAAAATCAAAGAGCCTACATCAAAAGCCTCCTTATTATCTGAGAAAAAGGGTGTCTTTAAAAAATTCCATCTTGAATAAACAGAAGTATAATTTATGACCTCTTTAATATGCTACAAGTTTCTGCTGAGAAGCAGCCCCTTAAGGACTACTAGTTTAAAAAAATGTTCTGGCAACAAAAGGGCAACACAGTCAGAATCTCCAAACGTGCTTGGGCATTGTCATATGTTAAACAATTTCCAAAGTTTGCCTTCACAGACAAATACCTACACACACAGCTAGTCTGAGGAGAATCAGAGAATCTCAAGAGTTGAAATTAGAAGGGCACAGAATACCCTCTATAGTACGCCTATTGAGTGGTCATTCAAAGTAAGATATTGCTGCTCAGGACAAGTATAATAGTTATAAAACACTTGTTTATTAAATAATTTTTATTTATTTTAACATTCTTTTTTTAAATTTTGAGTTCCAAATTCTCTCCCTCCTGGTCTTCCCCTACCCACTGAAACAGCAAGGAAAATGATATCAAGCATATATATTTGTATTGGCTGTAATAAAAAAGAAAGAAAGGAAAAGAAAGTAAAAAATACATACTTCAATTGTACACAGAGTTCATCGATGCTCTCTTTAACTATAGAAAACTTTTTTTTATCACAAGTCCTTTGGAATTGTTTTGAATAATTTCTTTAATCAGAACAGCTATGTTTTTACATTGATCATCATTACAATATTGCTGTTCCTGTGAACACTTTTCTCCCAATTCTATTCACTCCACTTTGCATTAGTTCGTATAGGTCTTCTTATGTTTGCTTTTTTATATCCCCCCCTCATTATTTCTTATACTACAATAATGTTCCATCAAAATCATATGCAACAACTTGTACAGCCATTCCTCAATTAATGAGTCTCTCTATGATTTCCAATTCTTTGGCATGACAAAAAGAGCTACTATAAATATTTTTTTATATATAGGTCTTTTATTCATTATTTTAATCTCTTTGGGATACAGACCTAGTAATGTTATTGCTGGGACAAAGGGTATGCACAATTTTATAGCCCTTTGGTCATAGTTCAAAATTGTTCTCTAGAATGGTTGGACTAGTTTATAATTCCACCAACAGTTTATTACTATACCTATTTTCCCTCAGCCTCTCCCATGTTTGTCTTTTCTGCTAGGTCTGACGTGATACCTCAGAGTTATTTTAATTTGCCTTTCTCCAGTCATTAGTAATTTGGAAGATTTTTTATATGTCTACAGATAGCTTTTATTTCTTCTGAAAATTGCCTTCATATCCTTTGACCATCTATTATTAGGGGAATGGCTCTTATTTTTATATATTTGATTCAGTTCCCTATATATTTGAGATACAAGATCTTTATCAGAGTAATGTACCATTGTTTGATATTACTTCATTTTCTATAGAACCATTTAGCAAAAGGTAATTTCTCTAATTATCTATTTTAATTCGGTCTTTTTTTTTTTGCTTTTCTTGATTAGAGATCGTGATTGCTAGCCCTGCCTTTTTTATTTCAGCTGAAGCATAATAAACTTAAATTTGTGCTCCAGCCCCTTATTTAACCCTGTATCTTTCTGTTTCAAGTATGTTGTTGGACAACAACATGTTGTTGGATTCCAGTTTCCAATCCATTCTACTATCTGATTCAATTTTATGTTAAACCTATCCCCTTCACAATTATGATTACTAAGTATGTATTTCCCTCCCTCACATTTTCTCTTGTTTATCCTTTTCTTTCTCTTTTTATCCTGTCCCTCCTCAAAGGTCTGTTTTGCTTCTGATCACTCTGTCCCTTAACCCTTTTATCATACCCCTTTTATTTCCCCCTTTTCCTCAAATTTCCCTATTCAGTAAGATGTACGTCTATACCAAACTAAGTGTATGTATGTGCACACGCATGAGTTCATGTGTCTGTGTGTGGGTATCTGTGCATGTGTGTATGTGTGTGTGTTTGTATGTGTGTGCATATTCTTTCCCTCTTTGAACCAGTTGCAATGACAGTGAGGTTCAAGATTTGCCCACCACCCCCACCTCCATTATCCCCTCCACTATAAAATTCTTCCTTGGGCACCTTTTCATGAGATATTTTTTTTCCCATTTTACCTCACCCTTCCCCCTTCTCCTAGTAATCTCTTTCTCACCCCTTCATTTTTTGAGACCTTCTGAACATAACTGTTCATACATATAGCCTCTGTCTATGAAAAATCCTTCTAAATGCTATAATATTAATAAAGAACCTAGAAGTTACATGTATCATCTTCTCGTACAAGAATATAAATATTTTAACCTTACTGAGTCTCTTACATCTTTTCTTTCATGTCTACTTTTTTGTGCTTCTCTAGAAGTCTTCTGTTTGAGTATCAAATTTTCTATCCATTTATGGTCTTTCACCAGAAATGCTTGAAAGTCCTCTATTTTATTAAATGTTCATTCCTCCCAGAGTGATTATATTCAGTTTTGCTTAACAGATTAATCTTGGTTGTAATCCTAGCTCCTTTGACTTCTGGACCTCTATTCCTTTAACATGGAAGCCAATAAATCTTATGTGATCTTCACTGTGCCTCCACAATATTAGATTGTTTTCTGTCTACTTGCAATATTTTCTATTTTATGTAGGAGCTCTGGAATTTGGCTATAATATTCCTGGGAGCTTTCAATTGAAGATCTGTTTCAGGAGGCGATGTGCAGATACATTCAATTTCTCTTTTACCTTCTGGATCTAAGTTATCAGGGCAATTTTTCCTTAAAATGTATAGAAATATGATGCCTAGAATCTTTATTTTACAATGCCTTTTTGGTAATCCCAGGCTTCAGACTTTTTCCCTCTGCTGTTTTCAGAGTTATTTTGGGGTATCTTAAAGTTTTTTGGTACTTCCAAGGTCATGTGATCTAAGGCAAGGTGTTTTCATTTCTCATTCTATCTGACCTCAGGTCTTTATCTAGGAGAGGGCTTCTGCTTCCCTGTAGTTGCAAGCACTAACATTCCTTTTGGTCCTACAACTGTGACCAGGTCCCCTGTCCTTCTGTAGCTGCAAGTGCTAGTACTCATGTCTACCTTAGAATTGTTTCTAGTCCTGTCATCCTTGGTGTCTGAGAACAAGAGCTCCTTTCAGCCCTGGAACTGTGACCTAAAATATATCTGGACTTAGAGCTCCAGAAGCTGCTGCTGCTGTTGTAACTGCCTCCAAGTTCTGCTACTGGTAATGTGACCAGCCCTCACTCAGGTGTCAGAGTTTTTTCCTGATAACTGCTTGAATGGTCTAAGGTTGGAAAAATAATTCACGTTTTGCTGCTCCAAAATTTTATTTTAAGCATTATTTTAAGTTGCTTGAGGGGAATATTGGGATAGCTCAGCTGGGTTGCTCTTCTTTGCGATCTTAGCACTGCCCTCCCTTATAAAAAAATGTCAACATAGTTGAAGATGTTCAGGAGCACCTTCACACTAATATTCTAATTAGATCACAGGAGGCAATTTAGTTTATTAGTGGCTTCCTTCTCAATGATGGAGATGCAAATTCAAGCAAAAAGTAAGCCAGAACATTCATTCAAGGAAAACACATGAAGGGAAATTAAAAGTGAGGGGAAAAGGGGTAAAATGGGTATGGTGTCAAAGTCCAGAAATTCAGAAGCCAGGGCAAGATAAGAATGAAAGGGAAGAAAAAAAGACTATAGAAAAATTATGACAGGAGGAGAATTAGTTATCATTGGGAGGGAAGTTAGAGAACTGTTATATGCCTCTTATAATTAGGATCATGGAATCTGTTCTTCTGGCTAGTCCATAAGCTATTAATTTTCTTCAATCTTTTCCAGATGACAAGTTCTGTTGATTCTATTGCAATGATTTATCATATGTACATACTTCCTTTCTCACCTTTTCTCTCTGTTCTCTATACTCAATCCTCTGCCAACAAGAAGTTGTTCAAGCTGTGAATTTTGGAAGATGTACTTTTGAAACCTGATTCAGACTCTCATTAGTTATGTGACATTAAGCAAGCCTCAGTTTCCTCATCTGTAAAATGATGATCATATCTTCTCTACAGCTCTAAATCTATGATCCTATGTCCTATAAATTCTCATTTAGACAAGTGATGATGAAACATACTATTCTTATTAGGGAGGTGATAGATTTAGGAAGTGGAATAATATATATATATTGGAGTATCCAAACATTCTGGGAATATTTTTCATAAGAAATTTGCTCTTATTTGTAATGGGGTGGAGGTAGAAAAGAAAATATAATTAACAAAGACAAACAAAATTAACAAAAAAAAGGGAATGTAATTAACCAACTAAAATATGTTAATTTTTAATAGAGAGTTTGGGGATAATATATGTATGGAAGGCTACATGCATTTTAAATTGAAGTCACTGTATTATTAATTGTACTTAATTTTTATTTTGTTACAGGAGAGTTTTCATAAATTGGGAATAATGTCTAAATATGTGTAATTTAAAAACTAAATGTTTCAGTGAAACTGAAAATACAAAAGATGTTAATCTGCTAGTTAAGATGTTCCACAATTTAATTGATTCTAACTTGTTTTGCCAACAGTTTTAGATAGTGCTTCCTGTCATGTATTCCAGGTTCTAACAAAACTGGAATTGTTTCTTATATAAGACACCATTTCCCACCTTTGTTCCTGAAGATACTCAGTCTTGGCCACAACCTCTCCCTGATATATCTCTCTAGCTTTATTGCACATTACTTCCTTCTATGCATACTGCAAAACAGCCAAACTAGACTTCCTGCATTATTTCTTTTGCTCCATCTCTTGCCTCTGTATCTTAGCAGTGGCTGTGCACCAGGCCTGGTATGTGTCTGTTCCCTCCTTTCCTTTTTCAGAATAATTGCTTTCCTTCCAGGCTCATTTCAAGACCTCCCTTGAACTGCCTATCTGATAGTACAACCAATCCCCCTCATTTTCTTTAAATGCACTTTGTATATCTTTTCTTTCTTACATAGTCTAAGCTTCTTAAGGACAGTGACTTTTTTCCCATTGTTGTTGTATTCCCAGATCCCAGCAGAATATCTGACATATGATAGGCAATGAATAAATGTTTGGTCAATTGAGTTCCACCTTTCAAAATCCATACAGTCCTGAAAAAAATTTCATCTCCAGTGTCACCCTATCCATACAACCTTCCCTTCTTCCTCCTAAGTGTTTTCTCCCTTCACTCTAATTCCTACTTCACATTATTTTTATTCTTCACCCCTCCTACTATTCCCTACTTTCCTTTTATATTCACTTCTTCCCCCACTATTATTTTCCCTCCTGAGGACAAATAAGAACTCCTAAAGGGCATCAGTTGCACCTTTGCCTCCTCCTTATTTAAAACAGGATCTCTTCATTCTGCATATCTGATAAAAATCCATTTAAATTGAACAATATAGATGCATTTGTTCTTTGCCAGATGTTTACTGTTTGAAGAATTTTAATCCTAACAGATAATGGAAAGATACATAGAATCAAGAATTTCTGCATCGAACTTGGAATAGATCTTTGAAGTTTCTAATCTAACCGTTAGCCAAAGCATCAACCACCTCTACGCCATCATCAACAAATGGTCATTTGGCTTCTGATTTTATGACCCTTAATGCTAGAGGAGTCAACTCAACAGTATAGTATTCCTTTTGGGAGGTCAGGGGGCGGTGGTGGAAGGTATACAAATGCATGCACATGGACACGTGTGCACACAAACTCACATACACACATACTCCTCCTCTCTCAAAAAGAAGTCTTACCAATCATGGAGAGTTACAGTGAACCCAGGGGCCTATTTCCAAAGCCAGAAATCTTTGGAAGCTTAATAGCCACTACTATAGTGTTATTCAGTTCAAACATCAATGTTGATTTTTTAAACTATTTTTCTCTCCCTGAAGTCATTGCCAAATAAGTGCTGCTTTGACTAACCAAACCTCATAAACAGCTGCATTTAAATAAAAGTGGGCATAATAAGTGGTTAAGTGAAAAAGCAATGTTACTGAATAGTCCAAATGGATGTATACAGAGTATGGCAGAAAATCAAATAGTACCTTCTTCCCTTGGCTTCCTATTGATCTTAAGGAAAACCAGCAGTCTTGTTTCCTAATTCTCCCACCAAAAATTCTCCATCCTCTTTAAAAACTAAACACCTACTCATCCGCATTCTCCCAGATCTCATTTTCTATAAGGAATTTTGAATGCCAAGGATACATTCCCACCTCACCTCCCCAACCCTACCCCGAACTCACATACAGATTTCTCTCAATTAAACATTAAGTCAAAAGCTTTTTTCTTTCTTTAAACATTATTTCTTCCTTTTCTTCAAACTATAAATCATCCTCTGAGTTGACTGTCACTAAAGGGGATCAGAATATGTCACCTGGATTGATGAGTGCTTCTCGATTGCCTACAGTAGCTCAAGTTAGGGGAAATATTTAGAATGCATTTCATAAAACTTAAATGACTTACCAGTAATCTTTCCTTTCTCAGTGTGTCAGTCCTGAGAGAGCTCAGCAGCCAGTGGTTACATTGATCAAAAAATGTGAGAGAATAGAATATTATTCATGTCAACCAATGGTCGATGCCCTAAAGGTAAAGGAAGTAGAGGTTGGATAATGCCCTCTCTTCTTTTTCTTTTCCTCTTTTCTCTCCTCTTTTTACTCTCTCCTTCCCTCTCCTTTCCTTTCTTTTCTTCTCCTCTCCACTTTTCCCCATTTTGCCTGATTCATAAACATATTAAGAACAGCAGCATATCCTGAAACCTCATGGATTTCCATTCTCCTAAACTAAATGTTCATGAATGAATAGACTTTTTTCCTATTCAATAGGGAAAAGAACTAGTTCAGAACAATTAAGACACTGTCCACAAGTATTGATTAAGAAAGCACTCTGTGCCTCATATGGTTCTATGGTTACTTTTGGAATTTAAGATAGAGTTCTCAAGAACGTTCTTGGGGAGATAAGATTTACATACACATTTACATGTATATAATTATATTATATGATATAAATTATACACATATCTACAGTATACATATATTTACTTAGATCAATTATGCGGTATGGTTATCGCATTTTTCATTTATGTTGTAACCAATGTTTGCTGAAATACTCCTCTTTTTAAAATGACAAATTCCAGGAGTACAAAATCAAAATGTGTATCCCAGCATCAGCAGTATGTTGACCAAATTTAGCAGCATAGCTGGTAAATTAATATCAGACTAAGGTGGAGTGGAGCCAAGATAGAGGAGTAAAAGCAAGGACTTCATTGAGCTCTCCTCCAAACCTGCAAATACCTATTAAAAATGACTCTAAAAATTATAGAGCTACAGAACCCACAAGGTGATGGAGTTAAGCAAATCTACAGCCCAGGACAGTCTGGAGAGTTGACAGGAGGAGTCTATCATACCAGGCTGGAGTACAGTCTGGCATGGGCCATGTCTGCACAGATGGGGCTGGGGCAGGCCTCAGGGAATTGAATCACTGACAGCTGTGGTGGTTTCCAGACTTCTCAACCCAAAAATACTAAAGAGAGTATGGAAGGTCAGTGTGAAAACTGTTGTACCTGGGTGAGAGAGGAGCATAGTCCAGCTGAAGCCCGTGGGCAGCAGACGTGGTGGTGCAGGCAGCAGCAGCAATAATGGCTGCTTCTGAAGCTCCAGGCCCACAGATGGTGAAGGGATAGAGTGGCTGATCAGAGGGAGATAGCAGATATCTCTTTGATGGGACTGAGGTAGGATTTTCTTGCTTTGCTCTTGCTTGGATCTAGGTCACAGTCCTGTGTGTCAGTCCTGGGTGAGAAGGAGTACTAGTATGGCAGAGCTTGTGATGGCTGCGGAGAGGGAGTCCTCCTAGCAGTAACAAGGCAGAAAAGACTACTTGAGGTCACTCACAGACCAGAACATAAGTGATCAGAGGAGTAAACACCTCTCCTTTGATCATACCACCTTAGAAGAACTGAAAATTTACAGGTCCCTAGAAGTATCTCTGAATACAGCTGCACAAAACTCCTGAAACTTGGAACAGTGCACTCTCCATTCTAGAAGCAGAGTCCTACCCTGATGAAGAGCTGAAAAGTCAAATAATTGGCTGGGAATATGAGCGAACAGCAGGAAAAAAAAAAAAACTAAGACTATAGAATCTTATTTTGGTGACAAAGAAGTTCAAAACATACAACCAGAAGAAGACAATAAAATCAAAGCTTCTATGTCCAAAGCTTCCAAGGAAAATATAAACTGGTTGCAGGCCATGGAAGAGCTCAAAAAAGATTTTGAAAATCAAATAAGAGGAATAGAGGAAAAATTGGGACGAGAAATGAGTGTGATGCAAGAAAATCATGAAAAATGAGCGAACAGCTTGCTAAAGGAGACCCCCAAAAATACTGAAGAAAATGAGACCTTAAAAGTAGACTAACCCAGATTTCGGGGGCGGAGCCAAGATGGTGGCTGGTAAGCAGGGACTAGAGTGAGCTCCGTTACCGAGTTCCTCCAAAAACCTATAAAAAATGGCTCTGAACCAATTCTAGAATGGCAGAACCCACAGAACAGCAGAGGGAAGCAGGGCTCCAGCCCAGGACAGCCTGGATGGTCTCTGGGTGAGGTCTATCCCACACGGAGCTGGGAGCTGGGAGCTGGGAACCGAGTGGAGCAGAGCCCAGCCTGAGCTGCGTGGACCATCCAGACCAGAAGCCAGGCGGAGGGGGCCCTAGCACCCTGATTCAGTGAGCTGCGGCAGTTACCAGACCCCTCAACCCACCAACACCAAAGACTGCGGAGAAGGTTAGTGGGAAAAGCTGCGGGAGTGGAAGGAGTTCTCGGTTCGGCTTCCAGCCCCGGGGCCAGCGGAGGTGGGGCACCTACAGCTGTTGTTACTTCCGGCTCCAGGCCCACCTGGTGGGAGAAATTAAGTGGCGGATCAGAGCAGGGGTGCACAGCCTGCCGAAGATCTAAGCCCAGTTCGGGTTGGGGGTTCTTGGGGAAGGAGCAGTTTGGGTCTGACAGAGCTGGCACCTCCCCCCAAACGTGGAACACAGAACTCGTTAGTCTACAAGCAGTCATACCCCACTGAAAAACTCAAGGGTCAAATTAGTTGGTTGGGAATAAGGCCAGGCAGCGAAAACGCGCCCAGATTCAGTCTCAGACTTTGCATTCTTTCTTTGGTGACAAAGAAGACCAAAACATACAGCCTAAAGAAGACAACAAAGTCATAGAGCCTACAACAAAAGCCTCCAAGAAAAACATGAACTGGCCCCAGGCCATAGAAGAACTCAAAAAGGATTTGGAAAAGCAAGTTAGAGAAGTAGAGGAAAAATTGGGAAGAGAAATGAAAAGGATGCGAGAAAACCATGAAAAGCAAGTCAATGACTTGCTAAAGGAGACTCAAAAAATACAGAAAAATACACTGAAGAAAACAACACCTTAAAAAACAGACTAACTCAAATGGCAAAAGAGCTCCAAAAAGCCAATGAGGAGAAGAATGCCTTGAAAGGCAGAATTACCCAAATGGAAAAGGAGGTCCAAAAGACCACTGAAGAAAATACTACTTTAAAAATTAGATTGGAGCAAGTGGAAGCTAGTGACTTTATGAGGAATCAGGATATTATAAAACAGAACCAAAGAAATGAAAAAAATGGAAGACAATGTGAAATATCTCCTTGGAAAAACCATTGACCTGGAAAATAGATCCAGGAGAGATAATTTAAAAATTATTGGACTACCTGAAAGCCATGATCAAAAAAAGAGCCTAGATACCATCTTTCAAGAAATTATCAAGGAGAACTGCCCTGATATTCTAGAGCCACAGGGCAAAATAGAAATTGAAAGAATCCATCGATCGCCTCCTCAAATAGATCCAAAAAAGAAATCTCCTAGGACTATTGTTGCCAAATTCCAGAGCTCCCAGATCAAGGAGAAAATACTGCAAGCAGCCAGAAAGAAACAATTTGAGTACTGTGGAAACCCAATCAGAATAACCCAAGACCTGGAAGCTTCCACATTAAGAGATCGAAGGGCTTGGAATGCGATATTCTGAAGGTCAATGGAGCTAGGATTAAAACCTAGAATCACCTACCCAGCAAAACTGAGTATCATGTTCTAAGGCAAAATATAGACTTTCAATAAAATAGAGGACTTTCAAGCTTTCTCAGTGAAAAGACCAGAACTGAATAGAAAATTTGACTTTCAAACACAAGAATCAAGAGAAGCATGAAAAGGTAATGAAGAAACGGAAATTGCAAGGGACTTACTAAAGTTGAACTGTTTTGTTTACTTTCCTACATGGAAACCTGATGTGTATGATTCATGAGACCTCAGTATTAGGGTAGTTGAAGGGAATATGCATATATATGTGTATGTATGTGTATATATATATATGTATATGTATATGTATATGTGTATATATATAAGAGAATGTGTATGTATGTATATATCTGTGTGTATATGTATGTATGTGTATGTATGTGTATATATATATGTCTATATATATATATATATATGTAAAAGAGAGAGAGCAGACACAGGGTGAGTTGAAGATGAAGGGAAGATATCTAAAACAAATAAAATGAAATTAAGGGATGAGAGAGCAACATACGGAGAGAGGGAGATAGGGAGAGATAGAATGGGGTGGATTATCTCATGTAAAGGTGCCAAGAGGAAGCAGTTCTGTGGGAGGAGGGGAGAGGGCAGGTGAGGGTGGAATGAGTGAACCTTGCTTTCATCAGATTTGGCCTGAGGGGGAATACCATACATACTCAGTTGGGTATCTTACCCCACAGGAAAGAAGAGGGAGGAAGATAAAAAGAATAAAAATAAAAGGGGGGGGATGATGGAGGGGAGGGCAGATGGGGGTGGAGGTAATCAAAACAAACACTTTGGAAACGGGACAGGGTCAAGGGAGAAAATTCAATAAAGCGGGATGGGTTGAAAAGGAGCAAAATGTAGTTAGCCTTTCACAACATGAGTATTGTGGAAGGGTTATACATAATGATACATGTGTGGCCTAGGTTGAATTGCTCGACTTCTTAGGGAGGGTGGGTAGGAAGGGAAGAGGGGAGAGAATTTGGAAGTCAAAGTTTTAAAATCAGATGTTCAGAAAAAAAAAAAGTTTTTGCATGCAACTAAAAAATAAGATACACAGGCAATGGGGCATAGAAATTTATCTTGCGCTACAAGAAAGGAAGGGAAAAGGGGATGAGAGGGGAGTGGGGTGATAGAGGGGAGGGCTGACTTGGGAACAGGGCAACCAGAATATATGCCATCTTGGAGTGGGGGGGAGGGTAGAAATGGGGAGAAAATTTGTAATTCAAACTGTTGTGAAAATCAATGCTGAAAACCAAATATGTTAAATAAATAAATTTAAATTAAATTAAAAAAAAAGTAGACTAACCCAAATGGCAAAAGAAGTCCAAAAAGCGAATGAGGAGAAGAATGCCTTAAAAAGCAGAATTGGTTAAATAGAAAAGGAAGTCCAAAAGCTCACTGAAGGAAAAATTCCTTAAAAATTAGAATGGAGCAAATGAATGCTAATGACTTTATGAGAAATCAAGAATTTATAAAACAGAACCAAAAGAATAAAAACAAAATAGAAGACAATGTAAAATATTTCTTTGAAAAACATCTGACCTGGAAAAAAAGATCCAGGAAAGATAATTTAAAATTAATGGACTACCTAAAAGCCATGATCAAAAAGAAAAAAAAAAGCCTAGACATCATTTTTCAAGAAATTATCAAGGAAAACTGCCCTGGTATTCTAGAACCAGAGGGCAAAAGAAAAATGGAAAGAGTCCACCAATTACCTCCTGAAAGAAATCTCAAAAGGAAAACACCTAGTAATATTGGAGCCAAATTCCAGAGTTGTCAGGTCAAGGAGAAAATATTGCAAGCAGACAGGAATAAACAATTCAAGTACTGTGGAAATATAATCAAGATAATGCAAGATCTAGCAGCTTCTACATTGAGGGATCAGAAGGCTTGGAATATGGTATTCCATAGGTCAAAGGAGCTAGGATTAAAACCAAGAATCAGATGTGCAGCAAAACTGAGTATAAAACTTTACAGGGAACAACTGACATTCAATGAAATAAAAGACTTTCAAGAATTCTTAATGAAAAGAACAGAGTTGAATATAAAATTTGACTTTCAAATGTAAGACTCAAGATAAGCATGAAAGGATAAATAGGGAGGAGACACAATAAAGTTGAACTGTTTATGTTCCTCCATGGAAAGATAATATCTGTAACTTAAGAGACCTTTCTCAGTATTAGGTTAGTTGGAGGGAATATGTATGTGTATGTGTATGTGTATTTGTGTGTTTATGTATATACATATATATGTGTGTATGTTTGTATATACATATATATGTGTGTGTGTGTGTGTGCGTGCATGTGCATATATGTATTCTATATTTATAGTAGCCTATAAGATATATATATATGTATATATGTATATGTATATGTATATATTACACACATACACACACACACACACACACACACAAAGGCCACAAGATGAGTTGAATATGAAGTGATGGTATCTAAAAAATAAAATTAAGGTGTGAGAGAGGAATATATTAGGAGAAGAAGAAGGGGAGAGATAAAATGGGGTAAATTATCTCACATAAAACAGGCAAGAAAAAGCTTTTACAACAGAGGAAAAGAGGGGGGAGGTGAAAGGGAATGAGTGAACCTTACTGTAGTCAAATTTTTCTTAAGGAGGGCATAACATACACACTCAGTTGAGTATCTTACCCTAAAAGAAAGTAGCAGAGAAGGGGTAAAAGAAGGGAATGATAAAAAAGAGGGCAGACTGGGGGAGGGGGTACTCAGAAGCAAATAGTTTGAAAAGGGACAGGTTCAAAGAGAAAATAGAATAAATTGGGGGCCAAATAGGTTGAAATGAAATATAGTTAATCTTTCATAATATGACTATTATGGAAGTGTTTTGCATGACTGCACATGTATAACCCATATTAAATTGCTTTCCTTCTCAATGAGGGTGGGTGGGGAGGGAAGAAGGGAGAGAATCTGGAACTCAAAGTTTTAAAAATAAATGTTAAAATTTGTTTTTACTTGCAACTGGGAAATAAGATATGCAGGCAATGGGGTATAGAAATTTATCTTGCCATACAAGAAAGTAAGAGGTAAGGGAGTAAGGGCAGTGATAGAAGGGAGGGCAGACTGGGTGAAGTGGTAATCAGAATGCATGCCATCTTGGAGTGGGGGGAGGAGAGTGATGGGGAGAAAATTTTGAACTCACAATCCTTTGAAAATGAATGTCAAAAACAAAAAATAAATAAATTTAAATCTATATCTATATCTACATCTATATCTATATCTACATCTACATCCACATCTATATCTATATCTATTTCTATATCTATCTATATTCATATTAACATATATGTATATATATATGTCTCAGACTAAGGATCAGATGAAATTTTTAAAGCATATGAAATTATAGCACTATCTGTTTCCCTGACCCTATGGATTCTAGATTTATGAATATCCCTTTGGGCTATGTGAATGTAATCCTGTAAGATTTACCTGTTCCTCTTTTCAGTGCTGGAAGGTATAGTATCAGACCAAAGTTCATTGAAGTTTCTGATCCTGAATTAGAAAGTGGAACCAAGTCAAGAAGAAAGAAGCTCTGAGATATGACTTCACTGGCTGTAGCCATTAAAGTCATGACTAAGCAGCTTAGCTTTCTAGCAGAGCTGTGTTTAAAAGACACACCATAGCACTTATCATTCCGAACAGGTATTACCAACATTTAGCAATGAATTTCAAGATAACTTATATAAAGTAAAGCAATATGTCAATGACAGAATTTTATGTTTTTGTTAAACACTCTCCTATGGCCAGATGTATTCTATATTTCTAGTGGCCTATAGGCTATTAAACTTGACACATAACAAACAACAACAAAAACAATAAACTGCTGTAGACTAAGTAGTAGAGTAATTTTATTGGAAGAGAGAAGTGCTCACTGGGATCTCCCAACAAATTATATCATAGGTCTAGTCAACAACAACAAAAAGTATCCTGTCTGGGGCAGCTAGGTGAGCAGAGTGAGCAGAGCACTGGCCCCAGAATCAGGAGGAACTGAGATCAAATCAGGCCTCAGACACTTTACACACTTACTGGCTGTGTGATCTTGGGCAAGTCATTTAACCCCAATTACCCTGCTTTCCCCCTCAACAAAAAAAATCCTGTCAAAGCCCAAGGCATTATCCATCTTGTTGGAAGCAGGGAAAATGGCAAAATAAATAATGCCAGCCAAGGATTTTGGTTGCCTAAAGTTAGTTTTGAGGGCATGGCAGAAATACTGAAAATCTGGGCAAGCAGGTTATGGTTATTCCACTGAGTGGTTTAACACATCAATCAGCATGATGAAACTGCTTCTATAAATCTAAGAAAAAAGATTTGGTTGCATAAGATTACTGCCTATTTCTGCTCAAAACCGTCATGATGATCAGTTTGTCATAAAGCGTAATGTGAAGGATTGACATTTTTGGTGTTCTGGTAGCCCAAGAAAGCAATAAGTAGCAGAACAAAATGGAAATAGCTATGTGACACCTGCTCAAAATTATTTGGTATAGATGGCATTGACAACAAAAGCAGGCAAACCATGAGTGTTCATAAAATGGACTGAATATATGGATAATTTCACTATGCACCTGTATAATATCACATCAAAACTGGAGGCAGATCTTGGCAGTTATAGGCAAGGACTTCATACTGCTTTTCATCAATAGCACCTCATTTCCAAGTCACAGACAAACATATTGCTAAACATTATAGAACTACCATAGAAACAAAACAAATTTACCCCAGAGTCTAAAGTAGTTGAAAAAGAAACAAAATTGAAAAGCAACTAAATTAGAATGAAAATGGAAGAATCTGATCTTATTAACAGTAATCTCAGAAGATAACTCCAAAAAAACTTCTAAGTTTGACAAAATTAATACAACAGTCAAAACAATTATACCAAAAACAAAAAAGGTGGTATGAACCATAACCATAGTCAATAAATTCATTCTTCCACAGTTTTTGATAAAAAGTAAAGCATTCCAGAAATTGTACATAGTAATATATGGCAACGCCATAGCCGGAATACCTCTAAAAATTGCTATTAAACTCCAGCATCGGGAAATTGACTTGAAAGATCTACTGGAGAGCTGAGGAAAAACAGTGGAAGATCATTTCAACTTCTCTATTAATTTTGAGGATACCATCCTCCTCCTGATTCATCGGGCTCACAACTGTGGTTTCATTCTCAGTACTTCACTTGTCTTCATACCACATATCCAATTTGCTTCATATTTTCTCATTTCTCTTCACAATATCATACACACACACATATCTATACTATGTGAATATATATGTGTTTGTCTGTATATGTATATAGACATAGATAAGATATAGGTTTTTTTCCCTGCTTTCATAACTCCCCACATTTCAATCCATCCTTCACTCGTCTTCTAGATTTATTTTTTCTAAAGCATAGGTATAACCATTTCAACTTACCCACTTATTAAACTTTAGTAGTTCCCTATTACCTTCAGGACCAAATATAACATCTTTTCTTTGGCATTTAAAGCTCATCATAACTTTGACTCTTCCTCTTCTCAGGCCATTTATGTTTTACTATGCTCACTGAACTCTACAATTCAACTACACTAACTAACTTTCTGTTCATCACAGATGAAACTAAATCTCCTGTCTCCTGTCTCTTTGTGTTTACATTTGCTTTTCCTCTTGCCTAGATGCCTGGATTGCTGAACTTCTCACTTTCACCCCTTAGTTTCCCAGAATTCTTTCAAAACTCACTCAAATATAACCTTCTTCAGGTGGCTTTTCCTTGTTCCCCTGTCATTACTTTCCCCTCTCAGGTTACTCTCTCTCTCTCTCTCTCTCTCTCTCTCTCTCTTCCCTTCTCTCTCCCTACACACACACACACACACACACACACACACACACACACACACGCACACATATATATGTCTTGTAAGTACTTACCTATGTGTACATTGTCTCCCTGATTAAAGTATAAACCCCCTGACAGCAGGTAATGTATTGACCTTTCTTTGTATCCACAGCATTTAGCACAATGCCTGGCACATAGTAAATGTTCAGTAAATGTTTGTTTATTGTCTCTAGATTCCCTTGTTCAGCAACTGGAAACAAATTTCAAGAGCTTTAATCAATTCAAAGACTCAAAGGAAAAGAACATATCCTTATACAGTGATACGTAGAGACATAATGGAAATAGAAATTTCTTAATTTAAGAAGACATCAAAATAGCCACTACTTTTTTTCTATAAATTCTAATTTTGAATCTTACTGTTGTTCCATTTCAATGATGGGAAGACGGGGAGGGTATTAGTCAAGGAGGATACTTGGAATTATGGAATCCGAACAACTAACTGTATTTTTCACATTTCATTTTCAACTCATTGTTTTGATATTGCACAGTTACAAGAGCCAGGAGTGTTTAATTGACCATGACTTGGAAGCTTTGATTTTATTTCAAATTAATTCAAGGATGTTTCAATGAGCCAATAGCAAATTGGACTAAAACCAAAAGCCTCGACCATCCTAGTAGGGTGTTCAGTGTATCAGTGTGGCCTCATATATGGAATAGGTGACATCAATTGAACCATATGCACACTACTGCCAGTCCACATAAACTATACTCACAAAATACTTAGTCCAATATTTCAATTCCTTACATTATATATAATCTAGGCCTAAACACATATGATTGAATCAAATATGATTAAAAAGTGATATTTGGTAGCAAATTGGAATATTCCTAAAGCATCAGAATCAACATTTCCAAGAAATGGGAAGAACCACTAGTTTCTTTCTTTCAGACTTTCTTTCAGTTGTTGTGTAGTGAAAAAGCAATGAGTTTGGATTTAGAACACTAGTATTTGAGTGTCAGCTCCATCACTTAACAGCTGGGTGATTTTAGGCTAATCCTTGAATACATTTGAGTTTTTGCTTCTTCGTCAATTAATGAATTTATTAAGTCCTTACTGTTCAAAGTTCCAGGCATGCAAATCAAAAGGTGAACAGTCCTACTCTCAAAAAACTCAAATTCTAAAATAGAAATATAACACATATAACAGATCACAGCTGCTAGTCAGAGGGGGATACCCCATGGTCTTTAGGGTACAATATCAAAACAGATTGAAATGTATCAATATATACCAATAAAATCATATTCTGATGATGAATTAATTGACTATGCAAAGGACTATAAAACAGACAGGTATTATCTTTTTACATAAGTTTATTGTAATGACAAAATAGGATAATAAACATAAATTAAGGTCTAATAGGAAAGAGTCAGATGAAGAGGTATAATTCCTAATGCATAAAATTTGACTCCACCCTTTTAAACTTGATTCTACTCCCAATCTAGTCACATTTGGTGAGGGAAGAAGGGGTTTAGTATCATTCCCATTATATAAATCAATAGCTGATTCAACTCAACCAGAATTACATCAGAAGGTAGGGGTTTCTTGTTAGCTCCTCCAATAGAATGAATTTCTTGAGATGAGGGACTATTTCCCCTTTTGTCTTTTTCTTTTTTGTTCTTATTTAATTTTATTTATTTACTTTATTTTTATTTTATCCCCGGTACCCTTTACCACATCTTGTCCTAGTAGACATTTAATAAATGTTTGTTGAATTAATGAATAAATGTCTTAGTACAATCAAGCTAAATAAATTAATAAGTAGATAAATAAACAATAGCATACTGAGCATATTGAATATGTGCTATTATGATTGTAAAAGCCATGCATAAGGAAAAAAATTAATGGTATGTGTGTGCTAAAATCCCAACTTCTTTTCATACTCATTCTCTACAATTCTCAAAATATATCCATTCAAATGCCTAATGCTTGTTTGCGAGTTAAATATCTTCCCAATATTCATGAAATGAGTTTTAGCAGCATAGCTAGAAATGCATAAATTAGTTTATGATTTATGTAAGCTGAAAAATAGCAAATCTTTCCTAAATTAGGCCACTAGTTTCTAATGTAAATATATTAAAAAACTACAGAAAACACCCATTCAGCATAATGAACAGTACATTCTAACTATGTAGTTTATTTGTTTTGTTTTTTCTTGCCTGTTAGCTTATTTTTTTGATTTAGGCCTTCCTATTTCATAAAAGGAAAGAAATATAGACCAAAGAGGGAGAATCTTCTTGTTGTTGTGGTTGTTTTCATTTTCTTGGACATCTGTCTGGAAAATTTATTTGTTTTAAACAATATGTAAAGGCTGCTTAAAACCTCAGTACCTGGATTTTCAGAAAATATCTAGTCCTCACTAGTAGTTTTTTGTTGAGTAGCATGTTAGCCTATAAAATATACATAGATATAGAATTAGATATAGATACATACACCCCCTACATATACTAAACACACATATACACACACATACACTCACACATACACATGCGCACACACACACACACATGAATACATATATATTTATTCCTATCTTTCGATTCCTTCTCTTCTATAGTCTACACCTAAAGACATATAATCTTCTTCTGAGAGAAGCAACCAAAGAATTTTTAATCACCTTAATCGAAAACTTCTCTACCCAGACAAAATTGTAAGGAATGATAAATTGACATTTTAACTATTTGTTTATTTGTCTGAGTAAAAGAAAAAAAAATATTATTTTAAATGTACTGTTCACATCTTGTTCTATTACTGTCAGTGTTTTTTTTTTAAATATCTTGTCTGTTAGATCCAAAGAGGTAATGATGAAATATTTCCTTAGTCTTTTAAAAGTACCCAGAGGCTATGAAGCAATGGTTTTGATTCAGTAAATATAATGAATAAATAATCAAAAGTTTGGAGGTTCTTCCAGATTTTATAACAAACCCTTTATTCCTTTCAATGAAACTTAAAATAGTCACATGATGATGCTTCAAATTTCCTAGATCATACAAAACAAGTTTAGATTGTTAACATTATTTAACACTTTTTGAAGTTATGGAATGAGGAAAAACTTTCCCCAAATTAGAGCTATTAAAAACTGGAATATGTTAACTCAAGAGATTTGACAACAGATTGGATATGTAGGGAGGAGAATAGAGAAAAGAAAGTCTTGTGAAACTGGTGTTAGGAACATGACAACATGTGGCTCTCTCTTCACCGTAAATCACATGATAGGAAAAGAAATAATTTTTTTGGGGGGGGACAAATATCATAACAAGTTCTGTAATTCAGATTACAACACATTAGCCCTGTTTAGTCTTTCAGACTGTATCCCAAACAGATAGTTACTGAAAAGAGTTGAAAGAGGAGATTCCTACTCAGTAGCCATTGTTAAAGGGTCTCAGAGTCAGCAGAGAGTTAGAACAGTAACAGTACAGGGCATGGAAAAAAATGTGGATACATTGGGGTAAGTGGGAATTTTCCCCAAAATATCTCTGTTGCTGCTAACATAGGGACCTTCCACGAGGTTAATTTATAATGGCCCTAATAAGCCCATATCAGGAGAGAAGGGGCAAGGCTGAGGGCTTGCATAATTCCTGGAAAGAATTGGTCAAAGAGTATTAGGTTGATGGTTGGTGAATAGAATAGTGTCACTGTTGGTTATTGTGGGGAGGGTAAGACTTATTCTTCTTTCCACCTTCTCATAAGTCAATAATACATTACAGTCATATTTTGGTCATCAAGGAGATGAGGACCTCTTTGGAAACCACTATGAATAAATTCATCAGGAAATAACCATTTTTTAAACATCTTTCCTTTTTGATTATCTTCCCATGACCCCATCTTTACCAAATAGAAAACTACGAAGCAGAATTTCAAAATAATTTTAACTTATATATCCATAACATTTAGTGGAGAACTTTATGGTTATTTGGAGAATTATATGGCTATTGATACCTTTTATTTCTTCCTTTGAAAACTGCCTGTCCATATCCTTTGACCATTCACCTACTGAGAAATGGGGTTCTTGCCTTTAGAAATTTGAATCAAGGCCTTATATATCATGGATATGAGATATATATTGAAGGACATGTTATACAATTAATTAAAAAATGAAAACTACAGCAATTCTATATTTTCCATGATTATAAGTAGCTAGTTATTAATATTTACAATTCCATTCTCATTTTAATTTAGATGACTCATCAATAATAAACTTAAGTTGAAACTATGGAAATATGAAGTTGTCAGTTATCCTGAAGTTTCTAAGTCATAAATTTTCAAAATATTTCCACAGCCATCCTAAAAGACTCTATAAATGTTTTATGGATACTTTCATTGGAACAAAAATAATTTTCTCAAAATTTATTATAGACAATTAAAAAATAAGATGTTATTAATAACAGAACAAGATGTGAAGGTCCTCTGTGCCTTTAGCACATATATGTTAGAATTTTATTTTACAAACATTCACAAAGATTTATTATACACATAAATTAGCATTTATTGAGGAAGTAGACACTGTGCTAGATATTGGAAATTCAAAGAAAAATGCAGCAATCCTTTACAACAATCATATTCAGTCAGGGAACACTAACGATGATATAAGCAAAATAAATGTTAATTTATGCCAAGTCACAAACAACTGGGGAAATCAGGAAAGATTTCATGTAGGAGGTAGCACCTGAGTTGAGTCTTGAAGGAAAGTAGGGATTTTAAGAATCAAAGATAGAGGAAGCATATTCCCAGGGTGCATGACAGCATATACCTACATATATACATACACACATACATGCACACATGGTGTGCATGTATGTGTGTATGTATATATGTGTGTGTATATGTACATACACACAAATGTACACACATACATAGCTTATGTCTTCCATGTCAAGTCTTTAAATGTTTTTCATGGATTTCGAACTTCCTTTGTGCATTCATTTTAAATTAAAGATGCTGTTAAAATCCATAATTCCAAATTTCCAAGTCCTAGAAAAGTGTAAGCCCTAATTGTCAGACAAAATTAAGTTGGTGTTCTGGTCTTATTAAATTCCACTACAAATAGTCATAATATAAGAAACTAATTAAGTTCTTTGTTAACCCATAATTCCACATCCTTTATCTTAAGTAGTTAATGTACCCTTATTTTTGCTTGACCTATAAATAAGGGAATCAGTTGCAAAGCTAGCCATTTTAAAAGAGATCTTGTTAATATGAGTACAGACAATTAATCAAGAGAAATAAAAGCCAAATTTACTGCCTATGTATAGCTACTTCCACTGGAAACAGTTAATTGTCAGACAAGGGGCAGGTACCTATGGAGGCATGATACACCATCCATCCACAGCTTGGCTTGGCTTGGCTTCTACTTCACAGAAAAGCATTGCCTCTCCATTCAGGATAAATTGATAACCTGATAGCTCATCACCATAAAGAGTGACTGAGTTTGGTATTCTCTACAATACTCTACATCTTCACAAGTCATGCTCAATTGCCTTTCTTCTCCGATTGGAAGGCTGGAAGGTGAAGTACTAAACTTCTCCTAAAGCCTTCCTTTATATAGAGCTCACAGCCTTCCTGGTAACTCCATTCTAAATAAGCACCTCTTCCTGGCTTCTGTTCCATGGGACACCAGGCCTCCTAACTGTATACCCCTTGTGCTGCTTCTCCCCCCCCACACACACTTTTCAACTTCCTATAGTGTTATTTTCCTCAATTAATTGTTAGTTCTTTGAGGACAGTTACTCTTTCTTTCTTATTTGTACCTTTGTAGTGGAGTGAAACACACACCACTATGCATTAGCATAGTGCCTAACACATAGTAGGCCCTTAATAAATGATTATCAATTTAATTGATTTGAAAATTTAAAAGTAGACCTGGGAAGAGAATGGATGATGGCCCTCCTGGGCCCTTCCCAAAATGAAGGGCCTAAAATAAACCCACTAATTGGATAAGGAGGCCAGCAAGACAGAGGAATGTTCTAGGCTACAAATGTTTCAAAGACTTTGGTGTTGAGTTGATTCTTTCCCAGACATTAAATAGCTGTGGCTTCTGAAGAAGTAGGGGTTATATTACTTGTAGAAGCACTTGCAATGTTACATTTTAACAGTGGATGATTCCCTATATGATAGTCATGAGGGATGAGATGGAAAGAGGGACAGAGGTCTCTAGGAGCACTGTTATCTCTAAGGCTCTTGGGCTCATGGTTTGGGGCTGTCTCCATTTAGTTCTGAAGAAAGATATTGATCATGGTGATTCAAATGGTTTGATTTGGATGGCAGATGCCTTCTTTTGTCTCTCCCTCAGGGCACCTCATTGCTTCAACTAAGCTAGATTACCTGCCTTTTAGGTGGAAGATAGTGGCAGTTGGTGAAGATGATTGGTCTCTCTTCTACAAGGATTGGTCTCCTGGATATTAGCTAACTTACACATCTATAATATTTAGTGGAGAATTTTATATGGTTATTTGGAGAATTATATGGCTATAAACAATAATAGAAGTAGGGCCAGTGGTCTGACAAGCATGCTATTCATGGACTCTTGCATGTTCATGTACCAAGGGTTAGCTATAAGAGGAATTGTTGAAGCTTCTCAACCTTATTTGGATTCTAGGTTTCTGGCTCAAACCTTGTAGAAGAAACAGCATAACCGCTCAGTTTACAAGATGATAGACCAATTGCACCTAACTAGGTGTTGCTATGGATAGAGTGCTGAGCCTGGAGTCAGGAAGACTCATCTTCCTGAGTTCAAATCTGGCCACATACACTTGCTAGCTATGTGACCCTGGGCTAGTCACTCAACCCAGCTTGCCTCAGTTCCTCATATTTAAAATGAGCTGGAGAAGGAAATGGCAAAGCATTCCAATATGTTTGCCAAGGAAACCCAAATGGTTTCATAAAGAGCTGGACATGACTGAAATGACTGGAATGAGTGATTAACAAGAACAATAAAGAAGGGGGAAATATGTCAAAGAGATGGGAGTTTCTGGACTCCAGAAGCCTTCTTGAGCAAGAAAATGGGGGCTTCTTGGGCAGCACTGGTATCTTGAGGAAAGATAACAGGATTCCTTAGAATGTTGGGAAGTTGGCACTCAAGAAATCCTACATTCTTTTTCCTTTCCTAGAAGCAGACAAATCAAAAAGAGATGCTGCAAGCCTTCAGGATTTTATATCATAGTGGGCAGGGGGTAGCATGGTATGAATTCATCATAGAAGGAGAGAAAATATATTAACTATTTATGGGTAACTAATTCCTTTATGTACTGTCTGCATTTTCTGGGAGATTAATTGAAAGTGATTCTGTATCAGATAAATATTGCTACCTTTAGTGCTTACACTGTATCTGGGGAACCATTTAACCTACTTCTGTGCAGATGTAAACACAATCTATAATTTGAAATTTCCCTGTGGAAAATCAATTCACTTCAGTTGTACTCATTAACTACCCACTACGTGCCAGACACAGTGCTGGGTTCTGGGGATACAAAAGCAATGATAAAATGTTTCATGATTTTAATTGGTTGAAATTCTACTATGTAGGTAGGGAACAATGTGTACATAGATAATTAAATATCAAATACATGCAAAGTCAATTGAAAGTAATTTCAAAGAGGGTATCACTAACAACAGAGATAACTGTGAAAAAGACTCTTACAGGAGGACACACTTTGCCTGAAACTTAAGAAAAGAAATTCGGGATTCCAAGAGGTAAATAATAGTATTAACAATATCTACAGCAACAATAAGTAGCATTTATAAAATGCTTTAAGGTTTACAAAGTGCTTACAAATACTATCTCATTTTATCCTCACAAAACCCCTTCATGACAGGTTCTGTTATAATTCACATGAGAGAAAACTGGAGAGATGAAACGACTAGTGCAAGGTTGCGAAGCTAGTACTGTTTGATGTGGGATTTGAAGTCATCTTCTTGACTCCAGGTCTACCATTCTCTTTACTATAGCACCTAAGTAAAGGTGAAAAGGAAGACTATGCAAAGTATAAGGGACAGCTCAAGCAAAAGGTACAGAAATGGAAGATGTGACATGTCTAGGTTGAACAAAAAGGAGGCCAATTTGAGTAGAACTTAGAATGGGTGCCTGGGAACAAATGTGCAATAACCCTAGAAAGAGAGTCTGGATACAGATTGTAAAAGTCATTAGATGCCAAGAAGAGCAAATTACATTCAAAATTAGAGATAATAAGAAACCAATGAATGCTCTCCAGGATGATTTGATCAAGTCTCTAACTTTTGGGAGAGCAATTCCAAAGCTGTGTGTTGAGTGGGAGATAGAAGGGATAGACCGGTTGGAGGAAGACCAATTAGAATGCTATAACAGTAATTGAGGCAAGAAGTGATGAGGGTCTAATTTAGGTTTTGAGTGGTATATGTGAATAGAAGTGGATGAATACAAGAAATGTCATAGAAATAGCGTCAACAAGACTTGGCAACACTATGAATGGTGAGTGAGATTGAGTGTGCCTGACTAAAATAGGGAAAGTAGGAGGAATGAGTTTAGGGGGGAAACTGAGTGGTAGCAAAATGGGCAAAAGAATTATGACTTTGAGAAGCTCCTAAGGTTGAACCCATTCCACCTAAGTTCAGAATAATGGGCTGGGCCACAGTTTATGTGTAATAATTTAGATCATTCTGGGTACTTCCACCTTGGCACTGTTTACTCTCTTCAAGAGAATGATAATCAAATCAAAAACTTTCTTAGGTTTGCCTTTTGTTACCCCAAAGATTGTTGAATGTATGAGGTGAAAAAAAAGTAACAAATTATATTAAAGCAATTTCTGAGTGAACCTGTGCCATATCTGTCACTGTATTACCACATTCCCTAGATTAGTTTATATTTAGCCATTATAAAAGTATGCCTATGTGGAACAGATTACTGTATGTTTTTTACTAATTTGTATATGAATTAAGTTTCTGACATCTCAAATCTGACACCACAGGAGAATCACAGTCAACCTACTTTTAGCTGAAAGAATAAGTCACTATTATTTATTCTCTATGGGGGGGTCGCAATTGTTAGGAAAAGTACCAAACAGTTTAAGGAAAATAAATCTCTATGTTTTTCATCTTTACGGAAAAAATTACATCCTGATAGAATGAATGAGCCACAGGAAGACACTTTGTCTTGACTCCAAGAGATCACTAGAAACTGAATGTAATCAACTAAATATTTAAAGTTTTAATGAATGTTTTGTAGTACCAAATAGAGATCAAATGGGGAGAAAAGAATGGAATACAGAAAAAAGTACATAGGTGTTATTTTGTGATAAGGTGAATTCTCACCTTCAGTTCAATAGATATGAATTAAGGTCCTACATACACAAGATAGTGTACTAGATTCTGTGGATACAAAAGCCTAAAGGACATTATTCTCTAATGAAAGGTGTTTGTTTGTCATCATTGTTGTTTTCCAGTTTTTCCATCATGTATTACCCACATTTGGGGTTTTCTTGGCAGAGATAATAGAGTAATTTGCCATTTCTTTCTCTGGCTCATTTTACCTATGAGGAAACTGAGGCAAAAAACATTAAGTGACTTGTCCAGGGTCAAATAGTTAGTAGGTATCTAAGGACAGAGTTGATCTCAGGACGATGAGTATTCCCAACTCTAGGCCCAGCATTCTATCTACCCCAAAAGTGATCTGACATACACACAAATAAATGTTATGAAATAATCTGCGATAAGGAAAAAAGTGAGAACCGGATAAACTACTATTTAAAAAACTGAGTAGGAAATGATTGTTTTTGGTGGTGGATATCAGATAAGAATTCATAGAAGATGGATTTTAACAGGTAAAGTTTAGACAAAGGAGTATATGAATGCACTAATGTATATGAATTTAAGAAATAGACAATAAGTCTAGACTGGTTGAAACAGTGCATAAGGAGAACAGTATGATATAAGGCTACAAATATTGAGTCGGAGTCTATGAAAGAACTTAATCAATAAACCTTTACCAAGTACCTACTATGGGGCAGACAGTGTGATAATCATTAAGCTTAAACACTAAGCTAAGGAGTTTTATCCCATGGGAACTAGGAAGTCAATGAAGTTAATAAAGAGAGAAGGGGTAAATTCCAACCTGTGGATGAGGAAGGTTATTTAGCATCTGTGTGAAGAATGGAATACAGAGAGGAAAGTTGGAGTTCAGAGTATTAGTTCAGAGACTACTAAAACAATATAGGAGAGAGTAAATGAGTATATCGTTAAGGTTGAATTGGTAGGATATAGTAGCTGATTACAGTTAAAAAAAAAGGACTCCCAAATCTTGAACATGAGACATGAGAGGATGGTGGTAACATTGATAAAAGTAGGGAAGTTGGGAGGAGGGTTTGATTTGGGAGGACACAAGAGAGTATGGGGTTATTGTCAGATGTGTTGACTTGGAAGTTCTAGAAAATATCTCTAGCTAAGATTTCCAGCACTCTATTCAAAACTACAGTGAGTAGATAGAGAGTTTGACAGTGGAAAATAGTCTCATACTAAGAGTCAGGAAGACCTAGATTCAAATCTTGCCAATAACACAATGGCCAGGTCACTTAACATCTCTGAGTATCAGTATCTTCATCTGTAACAGGAAGATATTTATTTAGATGTCTTCTAAAGTCCCATGTAGCTCTAAATCTAGAAGCTTATGACTATACAGCAAAAGTTTAGGCACAGATTTGGGGATCATTAACATGTTTAAGATACTTAAAATCATGGGAATGGATTAAGATTGCCAATGGGAGAGTGTGGAAGAAGAGAAGATAGTTCAGAACTAAGTATTGGTTGGAGGGAGAGGGGCATGGAATCTACACCTAGGGAATAGGAAGGAAGAGGACTATTAACTAGTAAACCAAAGGATAGCTGTGTTACATCAGTATTAGTGAAGTAATTAAATGGCATAGTGGATAGAGTACTAGATCTGTAACTGGGAAGACCTGAGTTCAATTTGGCTTCAGGCACTTACTAGCCATATGACCTTGGGAAGTTATTTAACCTCCGTTTACCATAGTTGCCTAAATTGAAAATGGGAACAATAATATCCTTTATTTCCCAGGATTGTTGTAGTGATCAAATAGGTTAATATTAATAAAGCTCTTAGCACTAAGCCTGGCCAGCTATTATACTTAGTTTTGTTTCTCAGATCCTGAGAATCTGTGCAATGTTTGAGTCATTCTAGTCTTTACAAAGTGGATATTATTTTAAATATGTGTGTGTTTGTATACCCACACACATATGTACATACAATTGTGTGTATATACATATATATATATAACATATATGTATACCCACACACATATGTAATACATATATGTGTGTATATACATATATATATATACAACATATATATTTTATATATATGTATATAGTGGACACTTTAAGGTACAAAGATGGATAAGGCATAGAAACTGAAGGAGTTCAAAATCTAGTAGGGATTACAAGATATGTATACAGAACACAGAGAAGCATTTTACAAACTAGAAAATTTAAGTACTATGAGATAAGATTAAGTTAACTTATTGTTTAAACTTATCATTTAGCACAGTATCTGGAACACAGTAGCCATTAAATAAATGATTATTGATTGATTAATTAAGTTCATCCATAGACTCTGACAATCTTTACACATGTATATCAATTTATTCTTCTTCATACCCTCTACTTTCTAGCTGAGAAGGGGAATAGGAAAATATGAAGAAAATAGTATTTGATTAGAGGTTTTTAGGATGGTATTAAATCAACAGAATAAGATAGGGAGTAAGAGTGGAGAACAATTTTTTTTAATTTCTTTTCTTTTTTAAAGAAATGGAAATATAAAAGTGTAGAGAAATGGTGTATCATCAAAGAATAGACTCTAGTGCAATTTAGAAGTGTGGAGTATGTGATTAGATATTAGTATGTGATAAATAAATCTCTTGCTTTGAAATTTGTCTAAGATTTATGGCAAAAACTCATGATAGTGTGGAACTAAGAATATAGTTATGAAGTGAGAAGTTGGTGCCTAATTACCTCTGTTGGAGACAAGCAATGAAGTGGTTAATTAGGATTAGAATTCAAATCTAGTACTTCGGCATTTTATCACTGACTACAAACTCATCAACCTGAATCATCACAGAACTACTTTCAAATTTTATAGATTTTAGACTCATTCCTATAGTATGACTATAATTCTGGAGATTTCTATAAGTTCCTAAGGCAGGCATAATTCATCAGAGAGGAAAAGAG
This sequence comes from Trichosurus vulpecula, assembly GCF_011100635.1. Lineage (NCBI taxonomy): Eukaryota > Metazoa > Chordata > Mammalia > Diprotodontia > Phalangeridae > Trichosurus > Trichosurus vulpecula. The sequence goes on from NC_050578.1 coordinate 151,739,563, forward strand.
AGTTATATTGGCTACTTCTTTGGCTTAGAAATATATTTTTGTGCTTCAAGTTTCTTGCAAGTTTAATAAATCCTCAAAGAACTTCAATGTATTGTTAGTCTGAGTGCTTGCAAGGGAGTTAAAGACCTTTTTTTTTTGAAAAAATGAGCCATATTCTGATGTTCTCATGAGAAAATCTGGTTTCGATAATGTCCAAAAGGGAATGATTTATGAAAAGCCTCCCATGACTGAACCCAATCTATAAAAACCAGGACCAGGGACTCTAGGCCACAGATTACAGTTGATAAATAAAAACTGTTTTTGACAAAGAAAGGGATATCATTCTAAATTAAGTTGTCAAGTGGGATTTTCTTTTTTTCTCTTTTTTATATTTAATTTATTTATTTTCAGTTTTTAACATTCACTTTCATAAGTTTTAAGTTTTCTCCACATCTCTCCCCAAAAGAGCATACAGTCAGATATGGGATCCACACATACATTCCTATTAAACACATTTTCAAATTAGTCATGTTGCATAGAAGAATTATAATGAATGAGAGAAACTATGAGAAACAAAACAAAACAAAAGAGAAATGAGTCTGCTTCACTCTGCATTCCTACTTCATAGTTTTTTCTCTGGATGTGGATGGCATTTTCCATCAAGAATCCTTTGGAAAAGTTTTAGGACCTTGCCTTGCTATGAAGGGCTAAGGGTATCAAAATCAGTCCTCCCACTGTATGGGTCTTACTGTGTACAATGTTCTCCTGGTTCTGCTCACTTCACTCAGGATTAGTTCATATAAATATTTCCAGGTTTTCCCAAAGTCTGCCTGCTCATCATTTCTCCTAGCACAATAGTATTACATTACATTCATATGCCACAACTTGTTCAGCCATTTCCCAATTGATGGGTACACCCTTGATTTCCAGTTCTTGGCCACCACAAAAGTGCTGAGATATAGATATAGATATAGATATAGATATAGATATAGATATAGATATAGATATAGATATAGATATGGATATAGATATATTCATGTGGGTTATTTTCCCATATTTGTGATCTCTTCGGGATACAGAAGCAATGTTGCTGGGTCAGAAAGTGTGCACGCTTTATAGACGTAGGGTCATAGTTCCAAATTGCTCTCCAGAATGGTTGGATAATCTCACAGCTCAACCAACAATGAACTAGTATTCCAAATTTTCTGTATCTTCTCCAACATTTGTCATTTTCTGGTTTTGTCATGTTAGCCAATCTGATAGATGGCGATGTGTTATCTCAGAGTTGTTTTGATTTGTATCTCTCTAATCTATAGTGATTTAGAGGATTTTTTCATATGACTATAGATACCTTTAATTTCTTCTTCTGAAAACTGCCTGTTTATATCCTTTGATCATTTATCAGTTGGGGAATGATTTGTATTCTGGTAAATATGACTTAGTTCTCTGTATGTTGTAGAAATGAGGCCTTTATCAGAGATACTAGTTGTTAAAATTCTTTCATAGTTTTCTGCTTCCCTCCTAATCTTGATTGTATTGGCTTTGTTTATGCAATTTTTTCAATTCAACACAATCAAAATGATCCACTTTGCATTTCATAATGTTCTCTATCTCTTGTTTGGCCATATATTCCTCCATTCTCCATAAATCTGACACACAAACTATTCCTTGCTCCTCTAATTTGTTTATAGTATCAGTCTTTATAACTAGATCGTGTACATATTCGGATTTTATTCTGGTATATGGTGTCAGACATTGGTCTATGGACAACTTCTGCCATTTGATTTTCCAGTTTTCCCTGTACTTTTTGGCAAACAGTGAGTTCTTATCCCAGAAGCTGAGGTCTTCGGGTTTATCAAACAGTAGGTTGCTATAATCATTGATGACTGTGTCTTGTGTACATAACTTATTCCTCTGATCTACCTCTTTATTTCTTAGCCAGGACCGAGTGGTTTTGATGATAGCTGCTTTATAATACAATTTAAGATCTGGTATGGCTAGGCCACCTTCTCTAACATTTCTTGTCATTAATTCCCTTGATATTATGGACCTTTTGTTCTTCCAGATGAATTTTGATATTATTTCTTCTAGCTCTATAAAATAATTTTTGGTAGTTTGATTGTTATGGAACTGAATAAGCAAATTAATTTAGGTAGAATTGTCATTTTTATTATACTGGCTCAGCCTACCCACAAGCAACTGATGTTTTTTCTTCTTTTTTTTTCTTTTCCTTTTTTAAGATTTTTTTAAATTTTTAGTTTACAACACTCAGTTCCTCGTGTTTTTGAGTTCCAAATTTTCTTCTCCTCCCACCTCTCTACATCCCCCCACCCACAAACAGCATGGAATCTGATATATGTTCTACATATACCTTCACATTAAACTTATTTGCACAATAGTCAAGTTGTAAAGAATTATGACCAATGGAATAAATCACGAAAAAAAAGAAACAAATCCAAAAAAGAAGAGAAAAAAAGAGACAGCAAATAATTTGCCTTAATATGCATTCAAATTCTATAGTTCTTTCTCTGAATGTAGATAGTGCTTTCCATCATGAGTCCTTTGGAGCTGTCTTTGAACCTTGTATTGCTGAGAAGAGCCAAGTCTGTCAAAGTTAGTAATCACTGAAGCAATATGTCTGTAGTTGTGGACAATGTTGTCCTGGTTCTGCTCCCCTCACTCAGCATCATATCATGTAGGTCTTTCCAGGTTATTATGAAGTCCATATCTTCACCAATTTTTTTTTCTTTTTTAAGTAGATTTTTTATTTTTAGTTTATAACACTTAGTTCTACATGTTCTTGAGTTCCAAATTTTCTCCCCTTCCCTCTTCTCCCCTGCCCCTCCCCAAGATGGCATGCAGTCTGACACAGATTCTATATAGACCTTCACATTAAAACTTATTTACACAATAGTGAAGTTGCAAAGAAGAATTATGACCAATGGAATGAATCATGACAGTAAAGAAACTAAACCAGAAAAAAAGAGGAAAAAAAGAGAGCAAATAGTTTGCCTCAATCTGCATTCAGACTCCACAGTTCTTTCTCTGGATGTAGCTAGCTTTTTCCATCATGAGGCCTTTGGGGCTGTCTTTGAGCCTTGTATTGCTGAGGACAGACAAGTTTATCAAAGTTAATCATAATGGAATCAATATGTCTGTGGTAGTGTAAATTGTTCTCCTGGTTCTGTTCCTCTCACTCAGCATCAGATTATGTAGGTCTTTCCAGGTTATTAGGAAGTCCGTATCTTCCCCATTTCTTATAGCACAATAGTATTCCATTACATTCATATACCACAACTTGTTTAGTCATTCCCCAATTGGTGGGCATCCCCTTGATTTCCAATTCTTTGCTACCACAAAAGAGCTGCTACAAATATTTTTGTACATACAGGTCCCTTTCCCACACGTGTGATCTTTTTGGGATACAACCCTAGAAGTGGTATTGCTGGGTCAAAGGGTATGCACATGTATAGCCCTTTGGGCATAGTTCCGATTTATTCTCCAGAACGGCTGTATCAGTTCACAACTCCACCAGCAATGTAACAGTGTTCCAATTCTCCCATATCCTCTCCAGGATTTATCATTTTCCTGTTTTGTCATATTAACCAATCTGACAGGAGATATGTGGTACCTAAGTTGTTTTGATTTGAATTTCTCTAATCAGTAGTGATTTAGAGCATTTTTTTCACAGGCCTATAGATATCTTTAATTTCTTCCTCTGAAAATTGCCTGTTCATATCCTTTGACCATTTCTCAATTGGGGAATGACTTGTATTCCTACACATTTGGCTCAGTTCCCTGTATATTTTAGATATCAAGCTTTTATCAGAGACACTGGTTGTAAAGATTTTTACCCAATTTTCTGCTTCCCTCCTCTCCTTTGTTGCATTGGCTTTGTTTATACAAAAACTTTTCAATTTAACATAATCAGAACTATCCATTTTGCATTTTGTAATGCTCTCTATCTCTTATTGGGTCATGAATTCTTCCCTTTCCCATAAATCTGACAGTTAAACTATTCCTTGCTCTCCCAAGTTGCTTACAGTATCAGCCTTTATTCCTAAATCATGAACCCATTTTGACTTTATTTTGTTATACGGAGTAAGATATTCATCTATGCCCAGTTTCTGCCCTACCATTTTCCAATTTTCCCAACAGCTTTTTGTGAAATAGTGAATTCTTAGCCCAGAAGCTGGATTCTTGTACCAGTTCACATTCCATTTTGAGGTTTCAGATGTGGTTATAGTGTTGGTGCTATCCTCTTCCAAATTGGTATTGTGATTTCCCCTTTTTCCATAAAAAGAATCATTGGTCCTCAGTTTTCTCCAGTATTTCTTTATGTTGTTTAACTTTTTCCTGGCTTTAAAGTAGATTTCTGCTTCTAGGGCTCAGGGGGCTCTGTCCCAAGCTTCTTGTTCTGGGAAATGTGGACCTAGTTACTGGCTCTGCATGATATGGCCTCTGATTCATGAGGTATGGGGGAGATGGGGTCTGGCTGCTGGAAGTCTCCTCTTCTCCTAGTGCTGCACTAGAGCACTGGTGGTCTGAGTCATTGTCTGTGCTGTTGTCTGCCACTTCCCCTGCCTGTGCAAAGGCACCTCTGGGTTCTTGGTGTTGACCCTTGCTGGCTCCACCCCCCTGGGGCTCAGGAACTCCCATTGTTTGGCTACTGAATCCCCACTTCTGACTCCTCTAATTCAGTGTTGCTTCTGAGGGAGTATTATTTGGGTGAGGAAGGGAGGGATAACAGCCATTCTACCTTGTCATTATGGCTCCCAGAAGTTCAAAAAAGTGAGTTTTAAACCTTTAGACTGTGTTCTGCAAGCCTCAGAAGTAGTTGTTCCTGTGTTCACACGCACTGTGTTGCTGCCTCCCATAGCTCCTACAGACTCCCATCCTGGGCTGGGAGGCTTCGGGATCAACACCAGTTTCAGGTGCCCAACTTTCTCCCAGCCTGGATTGCTGACTGGGTTCCTCAGCTGCTTCAGCTTTGATGCAGTCTGGTGTGCACCAGGTGCTCTCCCAGCCCACAAATCCATTTTGCTGACCATGTGGACTTACCTGGCTTGGAAATTTGCCCCACTTAGTCTACTAGTGGTTTCTAACTCTCAAATATTCTCAGATTCAACGTTTTAGAGGTGTCTGACATAACTTGTAAGGGAGCTCCTGTGAGATGCTGTTTTCAAGCAGCCTGATTTTTTTCCAATTATTTAGATCTGACTTTGTGTGAAAAGTATTTTGTAATTATGTTCATATAGTCCCTGGGTTTGTTTTGGCAGGTAGACTTCCAAATATTTTATAATGTCTACAGTAACTTTAAATGGAATCTCTCTATTTCTTGCTATTCGGCTTTGTTAGTAATATATAGAAATGCAAACGATTTATGTGGGTTTATTTTATATCCTGCAACTTTGATAAAGTTATTTATTGTTTCAAGTAGTTTTTTTAATTGATTCTCTAAGATTCTCTATATATATTACTATATTAACTGCAAAGAGTGATAACTTAGTTTCTTCTTTGCCTATTCTAATTCCTTCATTTTTTTTCTTCTCTTAATGCTAAAACTAACATTTCTAGTAGAAAATTGAATAATATAGGTGATAATGGAAATCCTTGTTTCACCCCCAATCTTATTGGAAATGCATCTAGCTTATTCCCATTAGATATAATGATTGCTGATGGTTTTAGGTAGATGCTACTTAACATTTTAAGGAAGGCTCCTGTTATTCCTATACTCTTCAGTGTTTTCAATAGGAATGGGTGTTGTATTTTGTCAAAATATTTTTCTGCATCCAATGAGAAAACCATATGTTTTCAGTTAGTTATGTTGTTGATATGATCAATTATGCTGATACTTTTCCTAATATTGAACCACCTTACATTCCCGGTATAAATCCTACCTGACCAAAGTGTATTACTCCCGTGATAATTTGCTGTAATATTTTTGCTAATATTTTATTTAAAATTTTTTTATCTATATTGATTAGGGGAATCATTCTATGTTGTTCTTTCTCTGTTGTGGCTCTTCCTAGTTTAGGTATCAGTACCATATTTGTATCACAAAAAGAATTTGGTAGGACTCCTTCACCAGTTTTCCCAAATAGTCTATTATAGTATTGGAATTAATTTATTCTTTAAATGTTTGATAACTTTCACTTGCAAACCCATCTGGCCCTGGAGATTTTTTCTAGGGAGTTCACTGGTGGCTTTTTCAATATCTTTTTTTTTGAGATGGGGTTATTTAAGTATTTTTCTTCCTTTTCTGTAAATCTAGGCAATTTATATTTTCATTAATATTCACCCATTTCACTAAGACTGTCAAATTTATAGGCATACAATTGTGCAAAATAATTCCTAATTATTGTTTTAATTCCTTCTTCATTGGAGGTGAATTCACCCTTTTCATATTTGAGACTGTTAAGTTGTTTATCTTCTTTCTTTCTTTTTAATCAAATTGACCAAAGCTTTACCAATTTTATTGGTTTTTTTTCATGAAACTAGCTCTTAGTTTTATTTATTCATTTAATGGTTTTCTTATTTTTAATTTTACTATTTTCTCCTTTGGTTTTCAGAGTTTCTAATTTGGTATTTAATTGGGGATTTTCATTTTGCTCATTTTCTAAGTTTTTCAGTTGCAAGCCCCATTCATTGATCTCTTTCTCTAGTTTATTCATGTAAGCATTCAGATATATAAAACTTCCCCTAAGAAATGATTTTGATGCATACCATAAGCTTTGGTATGTTGTCTCATCATTGTCATTCTCTTGAAAGAAGTTATGGATTTTTTCTATCATTGGTTGTTCGACCCACTCATTCCTTAGAATTAGTTTATTTAGTTTCCAATTAAATTTTAATCTGTCTTTCCATGGCCTGTTATTACACATAATGTTTACTGCATTATGATCCAAAAATGATGTATGGACTATTTCTGCCTTTCTGCACTGGATTGTGAGGTTTTTTATGGCAATACATCATCAATTTTTGAGTATCTGCCATGTACTGCTATCCCCATTCAGTTTTCATCAGAGGTCTTTTGTATCTAAATTTTCTAAAATTCTATTCACCTCCTTAATTTCTTTCTTGTTTATTTTGAAGTTAGATTTATCAAGTTCAAAGAGGGTGAGATTGAGGTAACCAACTAGTATAGTTTTGCTGTCTATTTCTTCCTGTAACTCCCTTAATTTCTCCTCTAAGAATTTGGATGCTGTAATACTTGGAGCATACGTGTTAAGTAATGATATTGCTTCATTGTCCATGGTGCCTTTTAGTAGTATACAGTTTCCTTCCTTATCTCTTTTAATTAGGTCTATCTTTGCTTTTCCTTTGTTTGAGATTAGGATTGCTACCCCTGCTTTTTTTTGTACTTCAGTTGAAACATATTATATTCTACTCCAGCCTTTTACCTTCACCCTGTGTCTATCCCCCAGTTTGAAATATGTTTCTTGTAAACAGTATGTTGTAGAATTTTGGTTTTTAATCCATTCTGCTATCTATCTGCCTCTTTTTTATAGGAGAGTTAGTGTCATTCATATTCACATTTATGATTACTATGTGTGTCTTTTTTTACATCCCATCCCCCCCATTTCGATTTTTATTTCTCCCTTCTCCCTTCCCTTCCTCAAAAGAGTTTTGATTTGAAAATAGCCTCCCTCAATTTCCCTCCCTTCTATTAGTCCCCCTCTCTTTTCTTTCCATTTTGCTTTACTATTTCTCCCCTCCCTTATAACCATCCCTCCTTTTCTTTCCTCTTTCCCCTCCTACTGTAGGGCAAGTTAGATTTCTATACCTAACAGAGTATGTTATTCCATCCTTGAACCAAATCCAATCAGAGTAAAACTCAAACAATGCTCATCTCCCTTTCTTCTTTCTCTCTACTACACTATGTTTTTTTTTGCCTCTTCTTGTGGTGGAGTTTACCCTTTTCTGCCTCCTCCTTTCCTCTTCTCCCATTACAATCCCTTTGTACCCTCTAATTAGGTTTTTTATCATCACATCAGTTAGTTTATACCCACACCCTCTATGTATATCTCTTTTAATTGGCATAACAAATATACCATTCTCAAGATTAACAAGTGTCATCCTCCCCTATATGGATGCAAACAGTTTGCCCTTATTGAATAGCAAGGTTCTTTTTTTGTTTTTTTTTTTCACATTTAATTTTTTATGCCTCTCCTGAGTCTTGTATTTGAAGATCTAATTTTCCATTGAACTCTGATCTTTTTCTTCTAGAAGTTCTGGAACTCTCTTATTTCACTGAATATTCATCTTCTTGCCTGAAAAATTATGCTTAATTTTGATGGGTAGTTGATCCTTGGTTATAGTGCAAGCTCCTTTGCCTCATGGAATATCATATTCCAATCCCTCTTGTCTTTTAATGTAGAAGTTGCAAGGTCCTGTGTGATCCTGATTGTAGTTGTGCAATATTTGAATGGGGCTTGCAGGGACACCTCCTGTCCTGCACTGTTCCCCTTCAGCCACAGCAGGAGGGACCCTTCCTATCCATCTCCCTAGTCTCCCAAGTTAAAAGACTGCAGTACCCCTTCTGCTGGTTCCATTATTCCAGGATTGCCCCAGTATTCCTGGGGCAATATTCTCCACATTTCTCAAGATCAACGAGGGTGGGGGGGGATGAGAGCACTTACAGTTTTTTCTGCCATCTTGGCTCCCAAAAGTTCAAGTAGGTGACTTTCAAACATTTAGTCTGTGGGCTGATAGCCCCAGGAGTAACTGGTGCCACTTCCACAGGCACTGCATTTCTCTTTCACCCAGCTCTGACAGACCCCAATCCTGCACTGAGAGGTTTGGAAAGCACCACTGCTGCTGGTGATTCAGTCCACCAGGGCCCACACCCACTCTGCTCTACTATTTTTTGGGTGTAGACCTACGTGCTCTGTGCTCTCCCAGTCTGGTACAACAGATCCTTCCTGTTGACCTTTCAGACTTTTCTGGGGTAGAAATCTGACACACTCTGTCTCCTAGTGGAATCTGCCACTCTAAAATTTTTTCATATTCACTTTTTAGAGGTATGTGAAGGAATTTGTGGGAGAGCTCAAGTGAGTCCTTTTTTTCACTCCACCATCTTGGCTCTGCCCCCCCCCCAGTGGGGTTTTTCAAGGCTTATTGCTAAACAAGGTCTTTATGGAGGATTTAAGCATTTTTTTCCCTCAATTATATGTTGTTCTTTGACTAGATATTTAAACAGCAAGATCCAGCTCCTGATTATTCTCAGACTGCATTAATATGATGTGTTCTGCTTCCACCTATCACAGAGAGCTATATGAAAGTCCCATCTATTGGACAATATAAGAGATCATCTCCTATTTGAAACAACTTATAAAGACAGCCCTTCAGAAAACACTACCCTATCTTTATGCCAGTTATAATTGCTAGGCTATTGCAACTATTATTTCTAAGTTCTGTTGTTAAGTTCTTTCAAATGATGATATCAAGATAGCTTAAAAATTGATTGTTACACAAGTTGAATCTCTTTCAAAGGCCATTGTTTCAGGGCTTGACACTTTCTAATCCTGAAAGTCTTGCTGATGATGTTAGGATAGATGATATTTATTAACTACCTCCCTGCCACAGACAATATAAATGCCTGTAATTAGCAATCAAAACATCACAGAACTGCATGATGGAGCCAATAAAACAATTCTGATCCACGTACCTAGAGCCTAAAAAAATAAAGACAGGTTCATGGTTACATTGATCGGTATTGTCTGACTCTTCATAATCCCATTATGAGGTTTTCTTGGCAAATGTATTAGAGTGGTTTGCCATTTTCTTTTCCAGTGCATGAAGGTAAACAGAAAGGGACTTGCCCAGGATGACACAGCTGGTAAGTGTCTGAGGCTGAATTTGAACTCAGATCTTCCAAATTCCAGGTCCAGCATTCTATTCATTGAGCCACCTATATGGCTCCAGGTTCAGGGTAAAATCTCCCAATTTATCTTTTGTTTGACAGGAGAGGGGAAAGGGGTGTTTTCCATGGAATTTGTTAGTTTTAGAAATTGTGTTTACTCTCTACTTCCCACAATATGATTGCATAGTAAAAATTGGAAGTGGAGAGAGAAAGTAGATAGCTTGAAGAGTAAAAACACCTACCTGTACTTGGCAAACATGGGTGGAACATAGCATTTCTAGGCCAACAAAGTAGAACTTTGGAGGATCTAATTTTAATTAATTTTTTCCTGAGGAATGATGTGAGGGAGTAAATGATAAACAAAGCACAAATAACCAACATAATGCAAACTGTCATTTTCAAGGGGCTCGTTTCTGGTTGGGTAAAAGCCTCCGTTATTGTAGCCATTATACCTTGACCTGCACTCAAAGAGCTGGAGTTGATCAGGGTTTTAATTCCAAATTACTGTGAAAGAAACATTTAAAAAACTAATGCTATATTCTTTTCTCAATACACTCAGAAACAGAGCAGCAATCAGATTATTATGAGTCACATGAACCACCAAAAGTGGTATCTGTATTCACAGTGCTATTTAGATTTTGAACCCACTGGGCTGGGGCTCAGCCTGTTGAATAGCACCCAGCACAGCTGCACAAATAATAATGACCAAACAGCAACATAAAAAAGGGGTTGGGGAAAGAGAAGCAGGGAGAGAGAGAGCAAGCAAGAGACAGACAGACAGAGAAAGAGACAGAGAGACACTGAGACACAAAGAGAGACAGAGACGGAGACAGAGAAACAGAGAGAGACAGAGACAGAAACAGAGACAGAGACAGAGATATAGACAGACATGGAGACACACACAGAGAGAGAGAGAGAGAGAGAGAGAGAGAGAGACAGAGACAGAGACAGAGACAGAGACAGAGACAGTGACAGAGAGAGTAAATAATAGATGATCTGGGTAGCTTTTACTATTTCATAGAGGAAGAGAATATGTCATGGTTAGTGCTTAAATAATGTTCTCTTTGTATCTACAGAAATTGTGATAATCCTATGGATAGAACCTTATTGAAATAAATTATCAAAATATAAAGCAAAGTTACATAGATCCTTATTGCCTTTGATTTTTATGTGACTTCCATTTATAGAATCATGAAATAGAGACTAATAGTCAGATGTAGACTGCAATACTGCCTATCTCCTCATTGATTTCAATGGAATATCAATTTGCATTAGCAGCCAACAATGAAGGTAGTGGGACTGTAGCAAAATGAGATATTTAACACTAACAAATTTGGAATAATGCATGTCATTGAATGGCAAAAGTTCTAATTATAAAAAATGTTCCAATTGGACTAAGATGCAATGAATGAACTATATTTTCATCTTTTGTCTTGAGAGGTTGGAGAAAATATGTTACACTTGAAAATGTAATGAAATATGGCTACAATTTGTATTTCCCCTCCACAATTATTTCATAAAAGTAAAATATAACTTAAATTTCAGCATTACTTCAATTGTTAGGTTCAAATATTTGCCAGTTTGATCTGATTTGGCAATTGTGTACCTTGGTTTTTTCTCAATTTAAAGAGAAAAAGAGAACATACTTTCTAATATTACTAATTTCTAAGAGTGGAATTTGGTTGTCCACTTCTAAGAACATTTCTTCCAGATTCTCATAGTTCTGTGACTTTCTCTGCTGTTTTGGTTAACACTTTCCCAGCAGAGGAAGAGAAAAGTGTGAGATCATTTGCTTACATGTTGTCAGGTAGTAAGATAATTCAGTGTTTGCTATTTCTGTGTCACCATTAAAACACAAACCATAGTTTGTATTTAATACCAGCAAAACTTAAATTGTTGTGAAGCAACATTAGACATATACAGGTGATTTTTGAGAACCTTAATCACTGGCTCTTATCCTGGGAAAGAGAATTATTTGAAAGATAATACTACTGAGAAATATATCCTAATCATACCATGTTCTTCTGACATAGCAGTATTGCCTTGGCATCATGCCATATACACTTTAAAAAATTGTTTTCCTTGTGAACAGCTGCCTACAACAGGGTAAAAAATAATCAATCAATTCCAAGACTTGTGGGTCAAAAGAAACCTTTGGTTGTACATACCATTCAAGAAATATCTCAGTTGGATATATTGATATAATTCAGTAGTATGGAATATGTGTCTATAATCCATGCATTGAAAGGGCTATCCACAATTACAAATACGGCACTAGTCACTGCAAGCAAAAGATAGGAGATAGCAGTGGCACTTCTGGGTCAGTAAACAGTTAGTCAGGAAAGCATTTATTAAGCAATTACTATGTGCCAAGCACTGTACTGAGTGTTGGAAATGAAAATGTAAGCAAAAAAGAAGGCATTCTCTGACCTTACAGAGCTTATATTCTAATGTGGGAATACAACACACAGAAGGAAGCTGGAAAAGGGCTTATCAGGACACTCTTCAAAATTGATTTTATAAGAGCTGCCATCCAACTAGAGAGAGAGGGTTCTCAAGATTGTGATTACTTCAGTGGTTGGAACAACAATGCTTAATAGATTTCCAGAAGTAAGAAGTTTCTGAGGGTATGATGGAGAAGTTCAGAATGTAACCTGGTGATAAATGAATAAAATTGTGAAGTTTTATGATTTTCAGTTGAGGGATAGTTTGATGAGTCCCTTATTAGGACAACATTAGGCCCTCTAGAATGCCACTCCCCCACACATATGTGAGTTACTTAAACTCCCATATACCCCACAGTTATTTAGTTGTTTTCCTTCCCCCAGGTCTCAGTGCCAAAATGACTTCATATTGCTCTGTCCCACAATCACCAGTGGATTAGGTCAGTCCCAGTTATGAGCTATACTCTATTTTCCTTACCTCTAGGTCGCCTATGGAAATTTTAGAGTGAATTAACATTGAATGAAGTAAGTCCTAGGAAGGTTTCTAAGGCTAACTACACTTTGGACAACAGAACTGGGCAGTTCAATTACCCATCTAGAGGTATAGAATTACTGTATGGCATTTTTCTCCACCCACCTAAACAGTACTTGTTAAATTGTTTAAGTCATGTCCAACTCTTTTGAACCTATTTGGCATTTTCTTGGCAAAGATACTAGAGGGGTTTGCCATGTAATTCTCCAGCTCATTTTACAAATGGGAAAACTGAGGCAGACAGGGTTAGGTGAATTGCCCATGGTCACAAAACTAGAAAGTATCTGAGGTTGGATTAGTGCTCTATCCACTGCACCATCTAGCTGCCACTTAAACAATACTAGATTGCACCAATACTTAAGAAAAGTAGTAAAAGAAAGATGGCTCTCTGAAGATGGCAGCTGGAAAGCAGGGACTAGTGTGAGCTTCCCGCCAAGTCCCTCCAAAAACCTATGAAAAATGGCTCTGAACCAATTCTAGAACAGCAGAACCCACAAAATAGTGGAGGGAAGCAGGGCTCTAGCCCAGGACAGCCTAGATTGTCTCTGGGTAAGGTCTATCCTGCATGGAGCAGGGAGCGGAGGGGAGTGGAGCTGAGCAGAGCACAGCCCAGCGTGGGTGACACGAACCAACCAGACCAGGAGCCAGGTGAAGCATGCCCTAGCACCCTAAATCAGTAAGCTGCAGAATTCTCAACCCACAAACACCAAAGACAACAGAGTAGGTTAGTGGAAAAAGCTGCTGGGAACAGGACAGAGTTTGCGGCTCAACCATCACCCCAGGGGAAGCAGAGGGGGGGCAGGTACAGAACTATAGCTGCAATTGCTTCCGACCCCAGGCCCACCTGGTGGGAGAAATTAAGTGACAGATCAGAGCAGGAGTGAAGAGCCTGCTGAAGATCTAAGTCCAGTCCTCGTTGGGGGTTCTTGGGGAAGGAGGAGTGCTGGTGTGGCAGCGCATCCGCCCAAGCTTGGAACATAGAACTCTTTAGTCTACAAGCAGTCATACCCTGATGAAAAACTCAAGGGTCAGGTAAGCTGGCTGGGAACATGGCCAGGCAGCAAAAACGCAACCAGATTCAGTCTCAGACTCTGGAATGCTTCTTTGGTGACAAAGAAGACCAAAACATACAGACAGAAAAAGTCAACAAAGTCATAGAGCCTACAACAAAAACCTCCAAGAAAAACATGAACTGGTCTCAGACCATGGAAGAGCTCAAAAAGGATTTGGAAAAGCAAGTTAGAAAAGTAGGGGAAAAATTGGGAAGAGAAATGAAAAGGATACGAGAAAAACATGAAATACAAGTCAATGACTTGCTAAAGGAGATCCAAAAAAATACTGAAAAATGTACTGAAGAAAACAACACCTTAAAAATAGACTCATGCAAATGGCAAAAGAGCTCCAAAAAGCCAATGAGGAGAAGAATGCCTTGAAAGGCAGAATTAGAGAAACGGAAAAGGAGGTCCAAAAGACCACTGAAGAAAATACTACCTTAAAAATTAGAATGGAGCAAGTGGAAGCCAGTGACTTGATGAGAAATCAAGATATTATAAAAAAGAACCAAAGGAATGAAAAAATGGAAGATAATTTGAAATATCTCATTGGAAAAACCACTGACCTGGAAAATAGATCCAGAAGAGATAATTTAAAAATTATTGGACTACCTGAAAGCCATGATCAAAAAAAGAGCCTAGATATCATCTTTCAAGAAATTATCAAGGAGAACTGCCCTGATATTCTAGAGCCACAGGGCAAAACAGAAATTGAAAGAATCCACAGATAGCCTCCTCAAAGAGATCCCAAAAAGAAATCTCCTGGGAATATTGTCATCAAATTCCAGAGTTTCCAGGTCAAAGAGAAAATATTATAAGCAGCCAGAAAGAAACAATTTGAGTATTGTGGAAACATAATCAGAATAATCCAAGATCTAGCAACTTCTACACTAAGAGATTGAAAGGCTTGGAATACAATATTCCGGAGGTCAATGGAGCTAGGATTAAAACCAAGAATCACCTACGCAGCAAAACTGAGTATCATGCTCCAAGGCAAGATATAGACTTTCAATAAAATAGAGGACTTTCAAGCTTTCTCAGTGAAAAGACCAGAGCTGAATAGAAAATTTGACTTTCAAACACAAGAATCAAGAGAAGCATGAAAAGGTAATCAAGAAAAAGAACAAGAAAAAGAAATTGCAAGGGACTTACTAAAGTTGAACTGTTTTGTTTACATTCCTACATGGAAACATGATGTGTATGATTCATGAGACCTCAGTATTAGAGTAGCTAAAGGGAATATGCATGTATGTATGTATGTGTGTGTATATATATATATATATATGTATATATATGTATATGTTAGTGTGTATGTATATGTGTATGTGTGTGTATATATGTGTGTATATATATATATATATATATATATATATATATACACATATACATATACAGAGAGAGAGAGAGCAGGCACAGGGTGAGTAGAAGATGAATAAGGGATGAGAGGAATATATTGAGAGAGGGAGATAGGGAGAGATAGAATGGGGTAAATTATCTCACATAAAAGTGGCAAGAAAAAGCAGTTCTGTAGGAAGAGAAGAGAAGGCAGGTGAGGGGGAATGAGTGAATCTTACCCTCATCAGATTTGACCTGAAGAGGGAATACCACACATACTCAATTGAGTATCTTACCCCACAGAAAAGAAGGAGGAAAAAGATTAAAGAAGGGGGGGATAACAGAAGGGAGGGCAGATGGGGGTGAAGGTAATCAAAAACAACACTTTCGAAAAAGGGACAGAGTGAAGGGAGAAAATTCAATAAAGGGGGATAGATTAGGAAGAAGCAAAATATAGTTAGTCTTTCACAACATGAGTATTGTAGAAGGGTTATACATAATGAAACATATGTGGCCCATGTTGAATTGCTTGACTTCTTAGGGAGGGTGGGTGGGAAGGGAAGAGGGGAGAGAATTTGGAACTCATAGATTTAAAAAATAGATGTTCAAAAACAAAAACAAGAAAGTTTTTGCATGCAACTAGAAAATAAGATATGCAGGCAGTGGGGAGCAGAAATTTATCTTGCCCTACAAGAAAGGAAGGGAAAAGGGGATGGGAGGGGAGTGGGGTGACAGAAGGGAGGGCTGACTGAGGAACAGGGCGACTAGAATATATGCCATCTTGAGTGGGGGGTAGAAATGGGGAGAAAATTTGTAATTCAAACTCCTGTGAAAATCAATGCCGAAAACTAAATATATTAAATTAAAAAAAAGAAAAAAAAGAAAAGTAGTAAAGTATATGAACTGCTTTTTGGAAACAAAGGTTGCTGTTCATCAGGAGAGACCCCAAGAAGGTCATTGAAGACTTGACATTTAACCAATATTGGGTACAGAATTATGGAGGAATGGGGAAAAATGAGGCATTGTACTGGGAGTTCCTCAAAATTGCTATGAGAGTGTTCATTCTTATTACATAATTGAAAGCTTATTATTATTATTCTTATTATTATTGAAAGGCCACATACTGAAGCTTTGTTCATAAGATGAACAAATTATCTGTGCATGTGAATAGATTGTTGAGAAATGCAGAACATTATTATGCAAAGTAAAATGGATTCTCTCTCTCTCTTTTCTAAATCTGCATGAGTTATTTTTCCAGTTTCCTTTTGAAAACCTGTATAAGCAGTCTTATGGTTCTTTTTTGACTTTGTTAGGTGTGGAAGCTGTTTTTCTTTGTTGGTTTTGTTTGATTTAACTAACAACAGGTTTCCTCAGCCAGAGATAAATAATAAGGTTTTGAATTATTCCTGTGAAAGTTCACTCTTCTTTTAACAAGATTTTGATTTAGTGCAAGCAAGAAATGAGAGGTGTTGAACTGTTTTGTTTTGTTTTTTTCTACTCACTGCCATCTTTGGCCTTCAATGCTATCAATAACAGCAGTTTCCTCTCTTCCCACATATGTTATTCTACTTCAAAGGACAAGTCACTGACTTAGGGATGGAGTTCAAGGACAGAGTACATAAAACTTAAATTTGCCTTTTCAGTAACTTCTCATTTCAAATGTATTTACCATGGGCAGAATTATATGATCATAGACTTAGAGTTGGAGGGGACTTTTCTGTTCCAACACCCATAATTGTAAAGAAGCATTTCTCAATCTTTCTTGCCATTCTTAGTGCCTTCCATATGTTGATTATTTCCTATTCATCTCCTATATAGTTGGTTTGTACATAGCTATTTTTGCGTTGTCTCCTCCGATAGACTATGGGATCCTCAAGGACAGGGGTAATCTTTCACCTTTCTTTGGATACCCAGGGGTTAGCACAGTGCCTAGCACTTAATGAATAAATATTCATAAATGAAGATTAACTGATTTACAAGTGAGAAAACTTAGCCTGGGAGAGGTTAAGTGACTTTCCTAGGGTCACATAGCTAGTAACTATCTGAGGCAAGTTTTTAATTGTATTCAACTACAATTCCATTGTTTAACTCCATGTCCGATATTCCATCCACTCTCCTGCCACTGCCACCCATTTGCCAAGTGGTATACGGATTTTTTACTAAGCAATAGAATGAACAATCTAAAGGAGACAGAGAGAAAAAAGATGGAATGAGGAAAGGGGGGAAGAGAGAGCCAGAGAAAATAAGAGACTAGAAAGGAAAAGAGAGAGAGAAACAGTGAATCCATTCATTTTTCCCATTAAATTGATTTTTTGCTACTCTGTGTATTTCCAAAACAAAATTTTTATTTTATCTATATTAGAGTAGGGAAGGACTGAACTTAATGACTTTCTGATTATTTAGTCTAAACATCATATTTTACTGACAAGGAATCATTTTCTAGTATCCTATTGCATTAAATATCATAACTATTTGAGATTGTTAAATATTCACCAACCAAAAATATTGTTTCTCATATTTTTGACATCTTACATTTCTCTCCGTTAAGAAAATGTTTTAAATTTTCTTCCTAGTGATTTAATATTCATGTTGATACTCAGCAATTCATATTTAATGACAGGGAATTAAAAACAAAAACACAATCTTGCAGAATATGATATAACTGACAATACTATGGTTCTCAAAGTGTTTTGCATGCATTAGGTCATTAGATACTCAAACTGAAAGGTGAAAATGTTAGTATTTACTTCATTTAAATATGAATAGATTGATCAAGACTTGTTCTAAGAAAACCTGCCCTTCCTGTTCTGGGCACCGAGCCTTATGTTCCAGTTCCATTAGAGAGACCCTGAATGGCTGAACTTAGACAAAGGCTGGGTGGGTGATGAACTCTGAGCTTTCCTATTCCTGAGTCTAGTTTGGAGTTTAGGGCATTGAGTCTATAGTTCTGGAACAAGCCTGTTCTACATTCCCTAATCTGATGGCTTGCCTTTAAGTTAAATGGTGGTCTTGGTCTGAAAAGTTGAGCCAGTGTAGTTTCTGTTCAAATTTCCCAATCATTCCTTTATGTAATAATTATTAGAACAGTCATGTGGGAGCTGGGCTATTCCTTTTTCTTTTACTCTGACATCTTGGCTTGGTCTCACATAAGATGACATTGGAAACACTTTTTAAAAAAGATAACAGTGTCAAATGGCCTCAAAAATTCTGAGCTTACTAATTTGGACCACATGTACAAATGAAACATCCCTATATGAAGGAAACTTGTTTTTTCATTGTTTGTTTCATTTTTGATCTGGATGGTATTTTTATTCATAAGGCTTAACATAATATTAGGCATATAGCAGGCACCTATTAAATAGTACTTGATTTAATGAAGAAATTTTGGATAGGATGTATGTAGCATAAACCCAAACTTCATGTTTGAATGAATTATATTTTCACAATCCACTAAAAATTCCAGGTCATATATGAAAAATGCAGCAGACACTCTAAGGTTATTTGCTTTCATTCAAAACATTTGGTTCTGGTTCATTTCAATAGTCCTCTATAAAATGCTTCCATAGTACTCACTTTGTCTAAATAAACAGCATTCTCTAAAGACTTAATCTACAAGTTCATTGAAGATTACTGAACACATATTACAATGTTAAGTATGGTTATTATTATTATTTATATCAAATCATGTTGCTATACTTTCCAATTTAAAAAAAGTCAATTCCTAGAAAGACATACTACCATTACCATATATGGATTTTTTCTGTTAAATATGTAATCTGTAGATAATATTGAACAGGTCTGAAAGAAAACTACACCCTGTTACTACAGTTTTTAAATCCCTTTTCTCCCTAATGAAAAGTCTGAACAACATTTAAACAACAGCAACATCCTGAGGGTTGGAGACCTACAGTAGATTTATAGTTTCAACTCTTTTTTTCACTTTGAACATACCGTTCATGTCTAAGCTGCGAGACCCTCACTATCCATTGTGTATACTTTTGCCAGCAAATTGCTTTTCCTTCCACCTACTAGGTATTTCCTGTGACCTGACAGAGCAGGAACACATTGTCTCCATTGCCACCCCTTTCCTCCTGCCCTCTGAACTTGATCAGCATGCTACATCCCTTTAGGTGTCATTTCCTTTGCAGAATTATATTAATGCAGTCATTCCATTGTGTTCAACAATGTTACTTGAAGCGTATTGCTGAGAACAGTAACATTTTCATTTGATTAGTAGTTTTGCACTTGCGACAGAACACCATGTAACATTTCGCTTTGGCACCAGGCATTATGACAAAGAGCTATATTCACATTTTCTCCATGTGAGCTTAAATCCCTGCTAGTTACATACCCAGGACATCTAAATAGTAGGCAGTGTGACAAAGTGATATGTAAAGGTGCTAACCTTCAATGCTGTATAGATTTACTATGACTAATTCCATTTTCTCTGGTAAGTATTTATTCCCAATTCTATAAACAAGGATTTTCAGATTACAACGGGGCACTGGTGAGGTATAGTATTGTCAGCCTGTTGATCTCATATTTTGGCATTTAGTGGATTTGCTTTGGCAAATGATTTATCATGATGAATCATATTGCCATTATGTCTGTTGAGAGCAGTTGATAGGTTGTGAAAAAATATTAAGAACCCTATTCAGAGATATTTTTGCTCTGCTGGAGTAGCATTATTTTTGACATTCCTCAACCCTTAATCATTTTAATTTAAAAGCATTGGAGTAAACACAGGACTTGGATTTCTAAGTCATATAGTCCTCACAATTTACTATATTTTCCTACCTGAAGTCATAAACCTTTTTGACATCTTCATCATTTCCATAGCAACCAGTGGTGATGCTATAAACCTAGGATTAAATGGGAGGTGGAGAACAAACCGCAGGAACAGATGAATTCCTTGGAACAAATGATCTCTATTTGAATGCAAATATCCCTATTAATAAAGAATGAGAAGGGAAACATTTTAAAAATGTGTAATGTATACGAGTGAATTATTTCTGACAAGGTTGTTTTCTAGGGGCTCTTTAATGAGTGATTACTTCATATGTTTGTAACTAATTATTACATATATTTTGCATGTATTTTTAATATCCATAAACCTTGGATTTGATCTTTATTGTCTTGTCAGTGTACTTGGAAATGATTTGCAGTGGCACAATGAAGCTGCTGGGTTTCATGCTAAGTAGCAAACTGTAGACTGAAGAGTCAATTTACTCTAAAGACAAAAAAAAAAGAACAAAACAACACATGTAGTCTTTAGTACAGTGTGAGAAGCAGAATGATTGTGAAGGCAGTCTTTTTAAAGCCTCAGTACAAAAATCTTTCTTTACAAACAACTAGAACATTTACAAGCTATTTGGTGAGATTTCATATGAGATTTTTTCAAATTTTCCAGAAAGCTTTTTTCTTTTTAAAATGTATTCTATTTCCTATCCTTTTCAAAGTACCTATTTCTGTTAAATGTAGGATGGCCAACTATGTAAATTGTTCAGGCTCCTTTTGATTGAGCCCTGCCCTACAGAACTAAAGTTTGTTGCATAAACTAGGTAGCTTGGTTCTGTTTTGAATATTTCATCACAATCAGGTCCCTGAATATGTTTTGTCCCTTTCACATACTCTACATTAAAGCTAATTCAACCTATTTAGTGCTTCCTACACAAGACAGTCAATTCCCCATTTATGTGTCTTTGCATAAAACACCGTTCAGGTCTGGAATAAACCCCTACATCATCTACCCCTGTTAGAAATTTTAGCTTGTTTCAAGGCTCAGGTCAAGTGGTATATCTTGTAAAAGAGCACCTTCCTTCTCCATTTATTTTAGTGTTTTCTCTCTCCTCTAAAATGACTTTGTATTTATTTAGTTGTATACATGTTAGACCTCAACATGGCTAGGGACTGTTTCTTCTTTTTATCATGGTATCCCCAGTGTCTAGTACAGTGTCTTGCATGAATTGCTTGTTTAACACATACTTAATGAGTTGAACTGAACTCTTTTTTTATGGAATGGGTCCAGCCTATTGTGTTGTGCAGCATTCAGTCCCAAATAGGGCAATGGAGAATTTAATACAGGTTAGGGAAATGGCTCTCTGAATGATTGATGAGCTTGGATAGAGGAAGCATAGTATAGGAAAAGGGGTTTTGGACTTCTGATTAAATGTAAGGTACTTTGCAAACCTTAAAGCATTAGATGAGCATTGGCTATAATTATAATATTCTTTCTAGGCCTCTCAAGTCTAGCAAGGGCATTGCCTATAGGAGTAGAGGAACATGACAAGCAAGTTATATAATCATGTATTACCCCAGTTTCACTAGAGACCTAGATTAGTAGTATGTAAAATTATGAGACAGGTAATATTTTAAAAATACTTCCTGACTTTATTCTCAGAGCCTTCATGTTACTACCCTTCAGATATTAAGAAGTCTCAAAGCTGATATGCTCTGCAATTCTTGTTGGCTCTCTGCACTTTATATTGTAGATGTTTCTTTTCTTCTTATTCTATTTCTGTATTCTATTTCCTATTCTCTTCAAAGTACCCATTTCTATTAAATGTAGAATGGCCAACTCTCTCTTCCAACCTCAACAGCCAAATCAAAACTGGGCATCCTTGTGTCCTTAAGACTATGCCTTCTAAGTAAACAGCTAGCAATCTAATAAATGGATCTATGACAGGGAGTAAAGGAGTTTTGGCATATTAAGAAAACTCTACCCTAATTAACTGCTATTAAATAAAACTTATGTTCATTTTAACATTATCTGTCTGTAGATATTATCTCAACAAAAAACAAAACTTAATCAGGTAGTCTTAGCCATGTTGTGAACATCAAATCCACAGTAGACTAATCAGGAAGGTATTTTGGATAGATAGGATCTTTAGCACCCCTCTAATCATGCCATATCAGTGGGACACATACTTTTACTTATGCATAAGATCAACCTTCAATTGGCCTCCCATAGGACAAATTCTCTAAAACAGATTTCCTAGCTATTAAAATAGCATGGGAATTTTACAGAGCCTGCAGTGTGGCATGACCCAGCTTCTGGCGCACAATCATTTCTGTGCATAAGTACATGTAGTGCATGATGTCAGTGGAGTTTGATGAAAAGCACAAAGAATTTGGAGTTAAAATACATATTTTTGAGTCCTAATACCGCTATTCATTCTTTGAGAGACCTTGTCCAAATTATCAAATCTCATTTATCCTCAGTTCTTTCATCTTTTAAATAGTCATAATAAAAGGAGCAAAGATGGCAAAGTAAGTAGTAAATTACTGGACTCTCCCATAATAATATCAAAACAATCATAACATTGTGCCCCAGAACAAGTCATGAAACAGCAGAGCCAATAGACAGATCGGGTGGAATGGTCTTTTATCCCTGGAGACTTGGAGGATCAGTAACAAAGGTCCATCTCATTCGGGTAATAGGAGAGAGCATTTCAGTACAGAAAGCATCCCAACAAGTGAGCAACAAGCCTCCCCTCAGCAAACCAATGGGAGGTGCTGAGTCCCAGCATAGTGGAGCAGATGAATTCAAACACT
Source organism: Trichosurus vulpecula (assembly GCF_011100635.1). Classification (NCBI taxonomy): domain Eukaryota; kingdom Metazoa; phylum Chordata; class Mammalia; order Diprotodontia; family Phalangeridae; genus Trichosurus; species Trichosurus vulpecula. The sequence goes on from NC_050578.1 coordinate 151,762,324, forward strand.
AGAACTCCCCATGTACTTTAGCATAGCCAGGGATACTGGCAGACTCCAGCTCTAAGAACCACAGGATGCTTCAGCTCAGCCCAGGGCAAACAAGCATCCTCCAGGGGCCAGACATCCATGTGCTTCAGTGTAGCCCTGGGAAGATACAGAAAAAATCCACTTTGCCTCAGCCCATGGATACAACCAATTCCAGACACAACCCAAACTCAACACCAGGTAAGCTGTCAGACCTCTACAGGCTCCAGCATCACTAGCCTTCCCCCATACCACTCCCTCAACAGAACACCAGACATGAGGGTCCCCCATAGATCCCTGGGCAAGATCAGCATACCACTAAGTCAATAGTCAGTGACTATACACACTGGCACAGCAAGCCTGAGAGAGAGCCCTTCCACCTGGAGCAGCAATCAAATTAAAAAGAAAGGGAAAAGTTTTAAAAAAATAAGCAAACCACAACAACAAAGAATCTGACCATAGAAAGTTGGTGACAGGGAAGACCAAGACACAAACTCAGAAGAAGACAAAAAACAAGAAGTGGTAGCTTAAAAATCATATAGGAGACATAGAAGAAAAATTGGGAAATGAAAATTATGAAAAAAGCCTCAATAGCAAAGGGGAGGAGAGGGAGGGAGAAAAAATTAGAACTGAGAATCTTATAAAAATGAATGCTAAAAATATTCTTGATATATAATTGTAGGAAAAAATAAAATAGTCTTTAAACCAAAAAAATGGTCATAATAATATTTATACTACCAACCCCTTAATTTGTTGTAAAGAAAGTACTTTATAAAAATTAAACATCTTATAGTTGTGAATTATTAGCTATTATTACCTATGGTTGTGGAAAGGATCAGATGTGATAATGTATATAAAATGACTCAATATATTCATACATACATAAATACATATGTTATTGTTAGTATAATAAAGAGGTCATAGAATATAGTGGATAGAGGGCTAGGCTTGAAGTCAAGAAAATATGGAATAAAATTTAATTTATAACATTAGTTTTGTGACTTGGACAAGTCATTTGACCCTTCTGTGAGAAAAGCATAGAAGGTTATGGTCTGTCTTGATAAGTGTCCATTTTTATAGGGAAGATTTTTTTTGCATATTATCATCCATCAAATAAGGATAATGATATGAACCCTCACTGGAGCTGCACAGTTTTCACATAATCATAAGTCTGAGTTAGAAGGGATATCAATGACCCTTTAATACAGTCCATGCCTGAAAAAATATTCACCACTGTGATATTACCTGCAAGTGGTTATACAACCCTTTTGTGAAGTTCTCTAATGTAGCATCCTAGTCCACTTTTTTAATTTATTTTTTTTATTTTTAGTTTACAACACTCAGTTCCAGAAGTTTTGAGCTCCAAATTTTCCCCACTTCCTTTCCTCCTCCACCCCCCCCAAGACAACATATAATAATATATAGGCTCTACATATATCTTTGCATTAAACTTATTTATAGAATACTCAAGTTGTAAAGAAGAATTATAACCAATGGAATGAAACTTGAGAAAGAAGAAACAAAACCAAAAAAGATGGAAAAAAGACAAAGCAAGTAGTTTGCTTCAATCTGCATTCAGATTCTGTAATTCTTTATGTGAGTGTGGATAGCTTTTTCCAGTTTTCCCAACAGTTTCAGTAAAATAGTGAATTCTTAGCCCAGAACCTACACTCTTTGGGTTTATCAAAGAGTAGATTGCTATAGTCGCTGACTACTGTGTCTTGTGTATCTAACTTATTCCACTGATCCATGACTTTATTTCTTAGCCAGTAACAAGTAGTTTTGATGACTGCTACTTTATAACACAGTTTAATATCGTGTATGGTGAGGCCATCTTCCCTAGAATTTCTTTCCATTAATTGCGTTGATGTGCTGGCCCTCTTGCTCTTCCAGATGATTTTTATTATTATTTTATCCAGTCTTGTAAAATAATTTTTGGTATTTTGATTGGTACAGCACTGAATAAGTAAATTAATTTAGATAAAATTGTCATTTTTATTATATTAGCATGGCCTGGCGATGAGCAACTGCTGTTTTCCCCTTTATTTAGATTTGACTTTATTCGTGTAAAAAGTGTTTTGTAATTGTATTCATAAAGGTCCTGGGTTTGTCTTGGTAGGGAGACCCCTGCAAATTTTACAGTGTCTACAGTCACTTCCAATGGAATTTCTCTTTCTATCTCTTGCTGTTTGGGTTTTGTTAGTAATATATAGGAATGCCAAGGATTTATGTGGATTTATTTTATATCCTGAAACTATGCTAAAACTATTTATTATTTTTCAAGTAGTTTTTATTTGATTCTCTAGGATTCTCTAAGTAAATCACCATATTATCTGAAAAAGAATGATAACTTAGTTTCTTCTTCGTCTATTCTAATTCCTTCAATTTCTTTTTCTTCTCTTATTGCCAAAGCTAATATTTCCAGTACCAATTGAATAATAGAGGTGATGATTGGCATTCTTGTTTCACCCCTGATCTTATTGGAAATACATCTAGCTTATCCCCATTACATATAATGCCTGCTGATGGTTTTAGGTAGATGCTACTTATGAGTTTAAGGAAGACTCCATTTATTACTATGTTTTCTAATGTTTTTGTTTTGTTTTGTCTTTTTGGAAAGGGAAAGCAGGGCAATTGGGGTTAAGTGACTTACACAAGGTCATACAGCTATTAAGTGTGAAAAGTGTCTGAGGCTGGATTTGAACTCAGGTCCTTCTGACTCCAGGGCTGGTGCTCTACTCACGATGCCACCTAGCTGTCCCCTGTTTTCTAGTGTTTTTAATAGGAATGGGTGTTGTATTCTGTCAAATGCTTTTTCTGCATCTATTAAAATAATCATATGGTTTCTGCCAGGTTTGTTAATATGAACAATTATGCTCATAGTTTTTCTAATATTGGACCAGCCTTGCATTTCTGGAATAAATCCTACCTAGTCATATTGTATTTATTCTGATGATAAGTTGCTGTAATCTTTTTGCTAAGATTTTGTTTTAAATATTTGCAACAATATTCATTAGGGAAATTGTTCTATATCTTTCTTTCTCTGTTTTGACTCTTCCTGGTTTAGGTTTTAGTATCATATTTCTGTCATAAAAAAAATTAGTAGGACTCCTTTTTTCACCTATTTTCCCAAATACTCTATGAAGTTTAAAAATTAATTGTTCTTTAAATGTTTGACAGAATTCACTTGTAGATTCATCTGGCCCTGGAGCTTTTTTCCTAGGGAGTTCATTGATGGCCAGATCAATTTCTTTTTCCTCAGATAGGGTTATTTAGGTATTTTGCTTCCTCTTTTGTTAACCTGAGTAATTTATATTTTTGTATAAATTATTCATCCATTTCCCTCAGGATGGTACATTTAGGGACATACAACTGGACAAAATAATTCCTAATTATTGTTTTAATTTCCTCTTCATTGGAGGTGAATTCACCATTTTCATTTTTGACACTGGTAATTTGGTTTTCTTCTTTCTTTTTTTCCAATCAAATTGACCAAAGGTTTATCAATTTTATTATTTTTTTCATAAAACAAACACTTAGTTGTAGTTATTAGTTCAATAGTATTCTTACTCTCAACTTTGTTAATTTCTCCTTTGATTTTCAGTATTTCTAATTTGATATTTAATTGGAGATTTTCCATTTGTTCTTTTTCTAGCTTTTTCATTTGGATGCCCAATTCATTGATCTCCCTTTTCTTTATTTTATTCATGTAAGCATTCAGAGATATAAAATTTCCCCTAAGAACTTTTTTTTTGCTGCATCCAATAAGTTTCGTTATGTTGTCTCATTATTTTCATCTCTTGAATGAAGTTATTAATTGTTTCTATGAATTCTTTTTTGAACCACTCATTCTTTAGGATTAGATTATTTAGCTTCCGATTAATTCTTAGTCTCTCTTTCCATCATCCTTCATTACAAATAATTTTTATTGTATCATGATCTGAAAAGATTCATTGACTATTTCTGCCTTTCTGCACTTGATTGTGAGGTTTTTATGCCCCAGTACATTGTCAATTTTGTGTATATGCCGTGTACCAGTGAGAAATGTATATTCCTTTCTATCCCCATTCAGTTTTCTGCAGAGGGCTATCATATCTAACTTTTCTAAAATTCTGTTCACCTCCTAAACTTCTTTCTTGTTTATTTTTAGGTTAGATTTATCAAGTTCACAGAGGGGGAGGTTGAGGTCTCCCACTAGTATAGTTTTGCTATATATTTCTTCCTGTAACTTGCTCAACTTCTCCTCTAAGAATCTGTATGCTATACCACTTGGTGCCTATATGTTAAGTGATGATATTGTTTCATTGTCATGGTGCCTTTTAGTAGGATACAGTTTCCTTCCTTATCTCTTTTAATTAGATCTATCTTTGCTTTTCCTTTGTCTAGATTAGGATTGCTACCCCTGCTTTTTTTTGTACTTCAGTTGAAACATAACATATTCTACTCCAGCCTTTTGCCTTTACCCTGTGTCTATCCCCCAGTTTCAAATGTGTTTCTTGTAAACAATATATCGTAGGATTTTGGTTTTTAATCCATTCTGCAATCCACTTCCATTTTATGGGAGAGTTCATCAGATTCACATTCACAGTTATGATTACTGTGTTTCTCTTCCATCCTATCCCCTCCACCACCATTTAAGCTTTTATTTCTCCCCTCTCTCTTCTCCTCGCCAAAAGTTTTGCTTTTGACCACCTCCACCCTCCATATTCCCTCCTTCTCAGCCCCCCTCATCATACGCTGTTCCCTTACTACTTTTTCCCTCCCTTCTAACCACTGCCCCCTCTTTTCTTTCCCCTTTCCACTGTTACTGCCTGTAGAACAAGTTTGACTTTCATACTTATCAGAGTATGTTACTCCCTTCTTGAAACAAATTCGATGAGAGTAAAGCTCAAACACTGCTCTTCCAACTTCCTTCTTTCCCTCTAGTATAATATGTTTTTGTACATCTTCATGTGATATAATTTACCCTTTTCTGCCTCCTCTTTACATCTCCTCACATTACAATCCCTTTTCATCCCTTAATTAAGTTTTTTTTTTTTATCATCACATCAGTTTGTTTGTACACACATGCTTTGTCAATGTATAACCCTTTTAGATGTCTTACTAACTATACCATTCTCAAAATTAGCACATGTCACCCTCCCATATAGGGATGTAAACAATTAGCTCATGTTGAATAGCAGTTTTTTCTTCTTTTTCCTCAGTTTACCTTTTTATGCCTCTCTTGAGTCTTGTATTTGCAGATCAAATTTTCCATTGAGCTCTGGCCTTTTCACCAGGAAGGTCTGGAATTCCCTTATTTCATTGAATGTCCATCTCTTTACCTGAAAGACTATGTTCAGTTTTACTAGATAGTTGATCCTTGGTTGTAGCCTAAGTTCATTTGCCTTTCCAAATATCATATTTGAATCCCACGGATCATTTTTTTTTGTTTTTTTGGCAGGGAAATTGGGGTTAAGTATCTTGCCCAAGGTCAAAGAGCTAGATAAGTGTGTTAAGTGTCTAAGGCCGGATTTGAACTCAGGTCCTCCTGATTCCAGGGCTGGTACTTTACTCAATGCACCACCTAGCTGCCCCCCATAGATCTTTTAATGTAGAAGCTGCAGGGTCCTGTGAGATTCTGACTGTAGTTCCATGATATTTGAATTGTTTCTTTCTGGCTGCTTACAGTATTTTCTCCTTGATCTGATAATTCTGAAATTTGGCTATAATATTCCTTGGAGTTTTCAATTTGGGATTTCTTCTAGGGGGTGATTGGTGGATTCTTTTGATGACTATTTTACCCTCTGGTTCTAACACCTCAGGACAATTTTCCTTGATGATATCTTGGAAGATACTGTGTAGGCTCTTTTTTTTAATCATGACTTTTCAGAAGACCAATAATTCTTAGACTATTTCTCCTGGATCTATTTTCCAGGTCAGTTGTTTTTCCAATGAGATATTTTATGTTTTCTTCCATTTTTTCATTCTTTAGATTTTTTTGACTGATTTTTGATGTCTCATAGAGTCATTAGATTCTCCTTGCCTAATTCTAATTTTTAACAAATAATTTTCTTCAGATAGCTTCTGCATCTCTCTTTCCATTTGGCCAATTTTACTTTTCACAGGATTCATTTTCTCCTGTTAGATTCTGTAACTTTTATTCTACATCTCTAGTTTGGCTTTTAAAATCCTCTTTGAACTCTTCCAGGAATGCTTTGGGGCTTGAATTCAGATCATATTTACTTTTGAGGTTTCAGATGTGAATATAGTATCAATGCTGCCCTCTTCTGAATTCATATTTTGATCTTCTCCGTCCCTATAATACAATTCTATGCTCTTTTTTTTAACTTTTCTGGCTTGTTTCTTCCTATCCTGGCTTTTAAAGTGGATTTCTGCTTCTGGGTCTCAGGGTCCTCTGTCCCAAGCTTCTGGTGTTGGGAGTTAGGGGTCTGAGTACTGGCTTTGTGTGCTGTAGTCTCTGGGTTTGTCAGCTAGAAGCTCTATACTGCTGCAGCTCACCTGGTGGAGCTGGCTGGTGTATGCCAAGAATCAAGTTGTAGTGAGGACTTTCTGAGTTCTCCTAGGGTTACAGTGAAGTGCAGAATATGAGGTGTGGGGGAGGGGTGGTCTGGTTGCTGGAAGTCTCTTCTTCCCCTAGGACTGTGCTATAGAATATGGGTGGTCTCAGCCATAGGTCTACACTGGTGTCTACCTATTCTACTAGCTGTGTAAAGGCACTTCTGGGGTCCTGGTGTTGGTGCTTGCTGGCTTCACACCCCTGGGGCTCAGGAACTTCCACTGGTCTGCTAAGGTGGGGCTTGCTGGGATGCCTCCCCTCCTGCACTGGTCTCCTTACATCACCACAGGAGGGGGTCTCCCTAGCTTCCTGAGCTAAATGAATAATGAACCCCTACTTCTGGCTCCTCTATTCCAGGTTTTCTCCTAGAGCAGTATTCTCTGGGTTATTCAAAAGAGGTATGAAAGCTTTTAGAGTTTACTCAGTCATCATGGCTCCCAGAAGTTCAAGAAAGTGAGATTCAAATGTTTAGACTGTGGGCTGATAACCTCAGGATTAGCTGCTGCTGCTGCAGGCTCTGTACTTCTGTCTCACTGTTTTAACAATCTTGCTAGCAGCTGTTGTGGGGGTGTAAGATCTGCCAACAACCAGCACCCAGAAAGCTGCCAATATAGGTTCTTTGATCTGATTTACTAAGGAAAGTAACTTTAAGGGTTTAACAATCTTGGTTTAATCAAACATAGAAATATCATTCACATGTCAGGCGGAAGAGATCAGCCCCCTGAACTTCAAAGCAAATACAAACAGAAATTACAAACATCAATAGACAAACCTTGTCTGATTCAAATCACAATACATAGTTACCAGTGCTAACTTCTGGGTTGCAAAGCTGAGGGGGAAGTTGGCAGCTTGCCCAGAGTCTAAACACTCTTTCCATGATTGTGCCCCCAAAAGCCAAATACCAAGCTGTCCTGTTCAGAGCCCTAAGGGCTCTGACCTCACCCAGGCTGGGTGTGGGATAGTTCCCCATCCCCAGTATCACATCATATACAAATGACACCCAATTGTCTCTGTGCTGAGAAATAACCAAGACTAAAAGATCCCACTTTATCTGCCCCATTCAAACAAAGGCCAGAATCAGTAAAGGCACTTAAGGGAAGAAAAGCAAAAAGTCCCACCTTAATTACTATTACACTCACCTAGCTCCTACTGACTCCCATCCTGGGATTGCTACTGCAGCTGGCATTCTGGGCCTCCTATTGTTCTGGTATGGTGCTCTGGTATGATGTGGTATAGTTTTGCACACCCAGTTTTTTCCCAGTCTGGTGCAACAGATCCCTCTCTTCCCAGACTTTCCTGGTGTGGAAATGTGTCATAATCTGTCTCCTAGTGGATTCTACTTCTCTCAAACCTGTTCAGATTCACTTCTCAGAGATATCTGAAAGAATCTGTTAGAGAGCTCAGGCACATCCCTGCTTTCACTCCACCATCTTGGCTCCACCCTCCCAATTCCACTTTTGAATGGCTGCATGATCCGGTGGAAAGAACACTTACTAGAATCAGATAATTTGGATTTAAATCCTGCCTCTGTCATTTACTGTATGACTTTGGGCTTCAGGTGTGGGGGAAGTTGAAGCCTCAAGGCCACATATAGCCCTCTAGGTCCTCAAATGCAGCCCTTTCACTGAATCCAAACTTCACAGAACAAACCCATTTATTCAGGGCTTTCAGTCAGCTTAGGATTAAGTCAAAGGGCCACATTTGAGGACTTAGAGGACTACATATGATTTTGAGGCTGCAGGTTCTCCACCCAGGGTCTAGTCTCTTAAATCTATCTGGTCCTAAGTTTCCTCATGTCTGTGGGAGTTGTGATATATGTCATCTGAAAACCATTCCAGCTCAAGATCTTTGATCTTAAAACTATTGTTCAGAAGTTTTTACCTCACGGCAAAATGCGTTTGGTTCTTGTTTTTACAATCTACACCAATCAATGTTCCTAATTCTGTAGAGTCAAAAATATGTGGAAATATGCTTTCATATGATAGCTTTTCAAAAACTTTTGATTCCTTCAATAAGCCAAATGCTCCCAATTCCTTCAATCAGGCCTCAGAAGACAGAGACTTGAGGTCCTTCATGTCTCTACGTGCCCTCATCTTGATATTCTTGCAAAATTATTTTCTGAGAATTCAACCCAAAATTCCCAATAGGATCCAAACACTGATGAGTACAATGGTTTAGCTATCATCTCTATTCTGACAATTCACACATTCATGTTTACCACTTGAGTCCCTCTTCTGGGATAAATTTTGCTATAACCAACCACCTATTGTACATTTCAAATAAGAATCTGCATTGCTAGAGAAAAACTTGATACCTCCATGATGACACTCATTTACTTTTGTCCTATATCCCTTTATTAAACATTTTTTTTTTGGAAAAGGACTTATATGTACAAAAATTATAGCAGCTCGTCTTGTGGTAGGAAAGAATTGGAAATTGAGGGGATGCCCATCACCTGAGGAATGAATGAACAAGTTGTGACATGATTATGATGCAATACTATGTGCTATAAGAAAGAATGAGGGGGATGGTTTGGGGAAAACCTGGAAAGACCTATATGAGTTGATGCTAAGTAAAGTGAGCAGAACTCAGAGTTCATTGTGCAAAGTAACAACAGCATAGAAGTGATGATCAGCTGTGAAATACTTGGCTACTGTGATCAATAAAATTACCCAAGACAATTCTGAAAGACTACAGATGAAAAATCCTAACCACCGCTAAAGTTATTTGTCCTTCATTCTCAAAGAGTACCACGATATCAGGAAGGTGATGCCATGACTTGCAAGTGAATTGGATTTAAGTGAGGGAGGGTTGTACAAAGTCCACCTCTAGAGAGAGAACTGATGAATTTTAACTGTAAATCAAAGTATAATTTGTTCACTTTATTTTTCTTGTAACATAATTAATATGGAAATATGGCCTGCATTATTTCTGATATATAATTGAGATAATATTTTTTGCCTTATTGCTAGGTAAATGGTGGCAGCTAAAGGGATGAAAATAATTAAGAACTAAATAAAAAAAATTGGAAATGTAAATGCTTTTAAAAGCAAAAAAAAATCTTGTTTTTCCTCTTGACAGTGCCATTGGTCTTCTAGTATACTTGGTTCATAAACCTCAGAATTATCTACAATTTCTCACTCTCCTTCAACTAGTTTATCCAATCAGTAGACAAATTTAATACATTCTACCTCCATAACATCTCCCATATTTGCATGTCTTTCTAATATCTCTTGAGTCTTTCACTATTCCAACCTATTCCAATTGTCTATCATCTTTTATAATCTGCCAAAATGGTTATCCTTAAATGCTGACATGATTATTTTCCTCTTCTACTCCATAAACCTCTGTGGTTCATTATTGCTACTAAGATAAAACATAATATCTTCATCATTTGAATCAACATATATTTTGAATTTTATTATAAATATTTCCCCTTGGTTCCAACTGTGTTTCAGTGAAGATAACCTTCTCACAGATGGAGCTCCTTATCCTGAATTGAAGGTGTGCACCTGCTATCCTTCTTCCCTGAAAGGCACTCCCTTATTCATTCAAACCTTCCATAATGTGCTTTCTCAAAATATAGTGTGCATCTCAGTCATTCTTAACTCTCCTACCCTTCTGTGGAAGAAACACTAAGAAGCAATTAACATTGTCCCTCAAAGTTCTCATTACTTTTATCCTTGTGACCAATTTCTGTCTGTTATTATGAATCAGACTCCTCATGGAATTTCCCCATTTGGGTTTCTCTACTTTGTGAATTATGAAATCCTTAAAAGAAAAGCTAATAAATAATTAGATGTTTGACTTGCTGCAGATGGAGTTCACCATCATTTGTGTGGGATATGGACATTCTGTATATCACCACTACATTATTGCTTTGCATGTGACTTATTCATCTATTGTCCAAACTCCTCATCTATATCTTGTTTTCATCCAGGTGTTCTGTAATGGAAAAAATTTGTTTCTTCTTCCATTAGGCTTCCTGAAATGGATTCCTGTGTTTATTCATATGAATATACCTTGTTAACATAAACTGTTATTCTAACTTTCCCTTCTACATTCTACTTCTAACTTTCCCTTTAAAAAATATTAGGCCCATCCAGATCTAGATGCTACAAATGAGTATTATTTCACCATTTCAGTGTCATTAATGAGATCAATTTTGCCTCCTTGCATTAGGAACTCTACTCCATTTACCATATTGCATAAATGTGCTTTTGAGTATAAATTAAAACCATGAGGCTTATTACAAACTGTCTTCCTCTATATTGTCACCTTTTAAATTCTACATATCTTAAATCCTTTTCTTCTTCCCACATGGTAACTCATCTCTATGTTATAAATGAAATAGATTAAAAATATATATATACCTCTCTCCACTATCATTTTTTTCTATTTGAAGACATTTTGATTATTTTTGCATGGCACCAGTGAAACACATTCTGACTAGCTTTTGGTGCATTCCAAGCCTGACAAGAAATTTGTACTTTCACTTCAAATGTATCCAGAAATCCAAATCCTGTTCTCTGACACCATCTTCTTTTAAAGATACTCAAACATCTAATACATTTTCTTTTTTGCACATCTTGTTTTCAATGGGCAGTAGTAGAATTGTTTTATTAGTTCCTTATGTATACGAATAGGTGCTCTTAGACAGTCCATCCATGCTAAGAACATACTTACTCCTTCCCTCTGGCTCATAGAATTCTCAGCTTTCATCAAGGTTTAGTTCAAATGCCATTTACTATATAAGGCTTAGCATGACCCACCCAAATGGCAGTTCCTTCTTCTTGAAAAATAATTTTTTGGATTTTGAAAAGCACATAAGTGAAGAGCAAACACAAGATGGCAGAATAGATAAAGCAACTCAGCTGAATGCTACCAACATTTCCTTCCAAAAACCTTCAAAATAAGTCATCAAATTGAATTCTGAAGTGACAGAGCCAATAAAAGGTTGAGGTCAGACATTTTCCAGGCCAATACAATGTAGGAGAGGGCAAGAAAAGTTACAAAGAAAAAGCACCTAGATAGCCTATTTCAAGAAATTATAAAGGAAAATTGCTTGATATCCTAGAACTAGAGGGAAACGTAGAAATTGGAAGAATCTACTAATCACATTCTGAGAAAGATTCCTTTTTTTTAATTTTTTTATTTAATATATTTAGTTTTCCACATTGATTTTCACGAAAGTTTGAATTACAAATTTTCTCCCCATTTCTACCCTTCCCCCCACTACAAGATGGCATATATTCTGGTTGCCCTGTTCCCCAGTCAGCCCTCCCTTCTGTCACCCCACTCCCCTCCCATACTCTTTTCCCTTCCTTTCTTGCAGGGCAAGATAAATTTCTACGCCCCATTGCCTATGTATCTTATTTTCTAGTTGCATGCAAATTTTTTTTTTGTTTTTGAACATCTATCTTTAAAACTTTGAGTTCCAAATTCTATCCCCTCTTCCCTTCCGACCCACCCTCCCTAAGAAGTCAAGCAATTCAACATGGGCCACATATGTATCATTATGTATGACCCTTCCACAATACTCATGTTGTGAAAAACTAACTACATTTTGCTTCTTCCTAGCCTATGCCCCTCTATTGAATTTTCTCCCTTGACCCTGTCCCTTTTTGAAAGTGTTTGTTTTTGATTACCTTCACCCCCATCTGCTCTCCCTTCTATCATCACCCCTTTTTTTATCTTCTACCTCTTTCTTCCTGTGGGGTAAGATACCCAATTGAGTATGTGTGGTATTCCCTCCTCAGGTCAAATCTGATGAGAGCAAGATTCACTCATTCCCCCTCCTCTGCCTTCTCTTCTCTTCCTACAGAACTGCTTTTTCTTGCCACTTTTATGCAAGATAATTTACGACATTCTATATCTCCCTATCTCCCTCTCTCAATATATTCCTCTCTCATCCCTTAATTTGATTTTATTTCTTTTAGATATCTTTCCTTCATCTTCAACTCACACTGTGCCCACTCTCTCTCTCTCTGTCTCTGTCTGTCTGTCTCTCTCTCTCTCTCTCTCTCTCTCTCTCTCTCTCCACACACATATATATATACATACACACACAAATACATATACATACATAAACATATATAGAAATATGCATATTCTCTTCAGCTACCCTAATACTGAGGTCTCATGAATCATACACATCATCTTTCCATGTAGGAATGTAAACAAAACAGTTCAACTTTAGTAAGTCCCTTGAAACTTCTTTTTCTTGTTCTTTTTCTTGATTACCTTTTCATGCTTCTCTTGATTCTTTTGTTTGAAAGTCAAATTTTCTATTCAGCTCTGGTCTTTTCACTGAGAAAGCTCGGAAGTCCTCCATTTTATTGAAAATCCATATTTTGCCTTGGAGTATGATACTCAGTTTTTCTGGGTAGGTGATTCTTGGTTTTAATCCTAGCTCCATTGACCTCCCGAAGATTGTATTCCAAGACCTTCGATCTCTTAATGTAGAAGCTGCTAGATCTTGGATTGTTCTGATTGTGTTTCCGCAATACTCAAATTCTTTCTTTCTGGCCACTTTCAGTATTTTCTCCTTGATCTGGGAGCTCTGGATTTTGGCAACAATATTCCTAGGAGATTTCTTTTTGGAATCTATTTGAGGAGGCGATCGGTGGATTCTTTCAATTTCTATTTTGCCCTGTGGTTCTAGAATACCAGGGAAGTTCTCCTTGATAATTTCTTGAAAGATGATATCTAGGCTCTTTTTTTGATCATGGCTTTCAGGTAGTCCAATAATTTTTTAATTATCTCTCCTGGATCTATTTTCCAGGTTCGTGGTTTTTCCAATGAGATATTTGACATTGTCTTCCATTTTTTCATTCCTTTGGTTCTGTTTTATAATATCTTGATTTCTCATCAAGTCACTAGCTTCCACTTGCTCCAATCTCATTTTTAAGTTAGTATTTTCTTCAGTGGTCTTTTGGACCGCCTTTTCCATTTGGCTAATTCTGCCTTTCAAGGCACTCTTTTCCTCTTTGACTTTTTGGAGCTCTTTTGCCATTTGTGTTAGTCGATTTTTTAAAGTGTTGTTTTCTTCAGTATATTTTTCAGTATTTTTGGGTCCCTTTTAGCAAGTCATTGACTTGTTTTTCATGGTTTTCTCACATCCTTCTCACTTCTCTTCCCAATTTTTCCTCTACTTCTCTAACTTGCTTTTCCAAATCCTTTTTGAGCTCTTCTATGGCCTGAGACCAGTTCATGTTTTTCTTGGAGGCTTTTTTTGTAGGCTCTTCGACTTTGTTGACTTCTGCTGGCTATGTGTTTTGGTCTTCTTTGTCACCAAAGAAAGATTTCAAAGTCTGAGACCGAGTCTGGGTGCGTTTTCAGTGCCTGGCCATATTCCTAGCCAATTTACTTGACCCTTGAGTTTTTCAGCAGGTTATGACTGCTTGTAGAGTGAAGAGAACTATGTTCCAAGCTTGGGGGGATGCGCTGTTGATTTCAGAGCTATTACAGCCAACTCTACCACACCAGTACTCCTCCTTTCCCAAGAATCCCCAACCCGGACTGGACTTAGATGTTCAGCAAGCTCTTCACTCCTGCTCTGATCCGCCACTTAATTCCTTCCACCAGGTGGGCCTGGGGCCAGAAGTAACTGCAGCTGTAGTTCTGCAGCTGCCCCTCCTCCGCTGCCCCCGGGGCAGTGGCTGAACTGCAAACTCTATTCCCCTGTCCCCAGCAGCTTTTCCCACTAACCTTCTCTGTTGTCTTTGGTGTTTGTGGGTTGAGAAGTCTGGTAACTGCTATTCAGGGCACTAGGGCATGCTCCACCTGGCCCCTGGTCTGGTTGGTCCACGTGGCCCACGCTGGGCTCTGCTCTACTCTCCTCCGCTCCCAGCTCTGTGCTTGAAAGACCTCACCCAGCAACCATCCAGGCTGTCCTGGGCTAGAGCCCTGCTTCCCTCTGCTATTTTGTGGGTTCTGCATTTTTTATAGGTTTTTGGAGGGACTTGGTGTGGAGCTCATGCTAGTCCCTTCTTTCCAGCTGACATCTTGTATCTGCCCCCCGCCAAGAAAGATTCCTAAAGGAAAACTCCCAGGAATGTTGTAGCTGAATTATAGAGTTTTCAGTTGTAGGAAAAAAAAATATTTAAAGCATTCAGAAATAATTCAGAAATCATGGAATCATAGTTAGGATCACAGAAGATTTAGCCCCCTCCATGTTAAAAGCGCAGAGGTATTGGAATGTAATATTCCTGAAGACCAAGAAGGTAGTATCACAACCAATTAATAAACTTTTCAGCAAAGCTAAATAAAATCTTTTAGGGGAAAAATAAATACTTAATGAAATGGAGGACTTTCAAGCATTCCTGATGAAAAGACCAGAGATGAATTAAAAATATTGCATTCAAAGACAAGACTCAAGAGGAGTTTAAAAAAAGTAAACATGAAATAAATCATGAGGGACTTAGTATGTTTAAATAGTTAACAATATTATATGGGAAGATGATACATGTAACTTCTGAGAACTTTATCATAATTGGAAGAGTTAGATGTCTATATAGACAGAGGACAAGGATGTGAGTTGAACGTGATGAGAGGAAGAAAAAAAATGAATGAAACTCAACTTTCTCTTCTCTAAACTACATAAACCTAACCATAAAATAGATAAGAAAGAAGTTAAGGATATGAGGGACATTTTAGGAAAGTTAGATATGATAGACATCTGTAGAAATTTCAACGGAGATTGAAATTGGTATACCTTTTTCTCAGCTTCATGTAGCACTTCACAAAAATGGTAAATAATGAAGCAGAAAAAGCTCCCCCAAAATGCACAAAAGCAAAAATGTGAGCATCATTTTCAGTCTATAATGAAATACAAATTACATTCAGTGAAGGACCATGGAAACATTGATAAAAATTTAAATAGAAACCAAATCATCTAACTTTAAAGAATGACTAGGTAAAAGAGTAAATAATAGAAAAAATAATAATTTCCTTAAAGAGAATGACAACAATGAGACAACATATGAAAATTCATGGAATGCAGCCACAGCAGCACTCAGGGGGAATGTTTATCTCTATATGGATACAACAGTAAAATGGAGAAAAGATCAGATCAATGAATTGGACTTACAATTCAAAAAAACTACAAAAAGAACACATTTAAAATCCCCAATTAAACAACAAAATTATAGTTTGAAATACCAAAGGAGAGGTTAATAAAATTGAAAGTAAAACAAAATAATGAATTAGTAAAACTAAAAGCTGTTTATTTTATGGAGGGAAGTAATATGATAAACAATTGGTTAATTTCATTTTAAAAAAGAAAGAAGAAAACAAAGTTACCAGTATCAAAATGAAAAGGATAAATGCACCACTAATTAGGATGAAATTAAAGAAATTGATTTGAGCTATTTTGCCCAATTATATGCCAATAAATCTGATAATCTAAATAAAATGGATAAATATTCACAAAAACATAAACTGTCCAGATTAACTGAAGATGAATCAGAATGCTCACCCCTATTTACAAAAAATAAAAAGGTGAACAACTCATAAATGAGTTCCCTATGGAAAAAAAATACTCAAGACCGTGTGGATAAACAAGTGAATTCTACGAAACATTTAAAGAACAATTAATTGAAATACTATATAAACTATTTCAAAAAAATAGGTAATGAACATGTGCTACCAAATTCCTTTTATGACATGAATATGGTTCTGATACCTAAACCAATAAGAACAAGCATAAAGCAAACTATAGACCAATTTCCCTAATGAATATTGATGCAAAAAATTTTAATAAAATATTAGAAAATAGATTACAGCAATATATCACAAAGGTATGTATAGGTACACTAAAAAGCAGGGGAAGAATTGCACATGAGTTTCACTGACCCTGATGATGATAGGTGAAACTGATATGGAAGTTACAAGTAATTCAAAGTCAATATGTTCATCGTAAAATCACACTGATTGACTATCTTATCTTTTCTCTTTGTGAGAGTGTTGAGTTAACCACTTCAAAACAAAATCATGTCATGAAGCAATCAGATAAAATAATCTTAGACACAAATTTTCATGTCTTCTCCTTGCTTAGACTATAGAAAATCAATTATAACCAGAAGCCCACAGATCATCAAGCCAAATTAGCAGTGTGGAGACTCACAAATGGCAACATTTTGCTGTATATCAAAAAGATACTTCTTTTTATACAATTATCCTTTTTATAGCCAATCCTCTTCTCCTTAAGAGAATATTCATACCAAAGAAATATGGACTTCTCTAAATAGAAAAGTATGATTTATATGAGGCAAAAATCATTTTTGAAAATTTTTATGATTTATATGCATGTTTGCATGTGTATGTGTGTGTCTGTGTGTGTGTGTTTGTGGAGAGAGGTAGATAGAGGGAAAGGGAGGGAAGGAGGAAGGGAGGGAGAGAGAAAGAGAGAGAGAGAGAGAGAGAGAGAAAGAGAGAGAGAGAGGGAGAGAGAGGTGGAAATAGTTACATAATTTTCATATTCACATATTTGGGATATTTAGGCCCTAAAACCTTATATATTCCATGAAACCATACTCTTTTTCTTCCATGAGAGGAAAAGGAAGGTTTTCTTTGGGGGGAAAACTGTAACATAGTCACATCGATAACATTAATACTTAAAATATCATTTACATTTGTAAGCAAACTGAATAATTAAAAATGCAAATTTAGCCTACTTATAAGTAATAACTTCACATGTAAGTTTTATGAGATACATTTCATTACTTATTCATTGTATAGCAACAATTAAAAACAACAAAATACAGTAAAAATATAAAAATCAGTGTGCAAACAATTGGTGATATAGCAATTTAAGTAGCTTAAGTGACTTTGCTCTTCCCAAAAGAAAATAAAATCTGTTGATTCAAGAATTTATTATCACTGGAAAGCAATGGGAATTTTCCTCAAGTTATATAGAATGGTGGAAAACATTATTCATTTCTTATTTGTATAATCACTAAATTCCTAGCAATTATTCTTCCTCCTAACTGTAA